>NW_027185764.1:52180696-52208602 GCF_028583685.1 Petaurus breviceps papuanus | reverse complement strand
GTAACCTTGAGCAAGTTACTTAACCCTGATTGCTTAAAAAAAAAAAAGAAAGCTGCAGTGAATTGGAAAAAAGGGGGACAGTTTTCCCCAGGCAAAGATAAAGGAGTTGGATTGAGTTTGGTCTTGTCTGAAAATTCAGACAAGAAAGCAGCAGGAAAGGCTTCTGGTAGAATAAAGTATTTGAGCTTAGCCTTGAAGAAAGGTAGGTATTCTAAAAGGCAGAAGCCAGGAAGGAATGCCTTACAGGCCTGGTGGGATAGCTGAATCAAAAGCATAGGGACAGAGTGTCATGTGAGAATGGTCAGCAGGCTAGTCTGGCTAGAACATTGTGTTTGAGATGTGTACAAGAAGTCCCCTTAAAAATATAAGAAACATACATATGAAATTTATTTCTGTTACAGAAGGACTTGGCAGGTCCTACAAATTAAATCAAGATATACACTGATACCTAGTGACTTCAACCCAAAAGGTGGGCAAAGGAAAGAATGGCAAAAAAAAATTGTAGAATATACTTTTGGAGTAAGCAATAAGAGAGAGGCTGAAGACTTATTACGTACATAGAATTTTTACACCAATACAATAGAATACTTTCTTTGAGAACAGGGCAACTAGATGGTGAAGTGGATAGAGTACTGGGCTTGGAGTCAGAAAGACTCATCTTCCTGAGTTCAAATATGGCCTCAACATTTCCTAGATGCGTGACTCTGGGCAGGTTACTTAACCCTGTTTGCCTCAATTTCCTCATCTATAAAATGTGCTGTTTAAGGACATTCCAGTATCTTTGCCAAGGAAACCCTAAATGGAATCATGAAGAGTCAGACATGACTGAAAAGCAACTGCTTTTTACCTTTCTTTGTGTCCTCAGAGCTTATCACAGCATCTGGTACACAGCAGGTGCTTAATAAATGTTTACTGACTAACTGAATTAATTAGTATTTGTGAGAAGGGCTAAACATGTGTATTGAATTTGGGTTGTAACCTTAACCCTGAGGGTGCTTATAGAAATGGAAATATTACTAAAGGAAACAAACATGGGGAGAGTCCTGAAAAGATGGTGAAATGATAGGTGTCCTCAGGGCAATCTCTCTTACACCCATATCAGAAGAAGCAAATGTCAACAATAATAAAAATAGAAATCAAGGAAAAAGAATAAAATGAGAAAAAATATATGTGACTAAAACACTCTAATCTTGCCCATTTAACCCAGTTATTGAAGCTAAAAAAAAGGGAAATGGATTGAAGGAAGGACATTCACACCTACTATGAAAGTTTCATACAAAAATTTAAGCAATGTAAATCTCACTGTGGAAGACCACAAAAGGCCTAAAAATACCCTAATCCTGCAAAGAATCCATTTGCTAAGTTGAGGTAGCATTACGTTATTGGACTGATAGGCAAAAAGAGAGAGTTTCAAACAAATTCTGTTTGACTCTTCACAAGTCACTTAACCTTTGAGGGTCCCAGGCAAATTTCAAAACCCATAAATTGCAGAGAAAAGGTTGATCTGCATCAGAAAATGAAATTCTTCTTAGTTAAACTCCTTACATTGATAAAAATACAGATTAGATTTTTTTTTAAAGTGAAAAAAAGTACATGCAAAATAGATACGGCAGACCAAAGAAATTCCTTTCAAATTTATTGGGACACCTTAAACTTGATTAAAGATTATGGGCTCATAAAATAACGAGAGGCAATGGGGGAGGGGGGAAGAGTGGGGAAACTGGTTTAAAGAAAGCCTGACCAAAAAAAAAAAAACATGTCTTTTGACCAAGAAATACCACCTCTAGGTCTATATTTCAAAGAGATTTTTTAAAAGGGTAAAGGGCCTATTTGTAAAAAAAAAAATTATATTACCTTTTTTGTGGTGGCTAAAAATTGCAAATTGAGGGGATGTCCACTGAATTGGGGAATGGCTGAAGAAACTATGGTATATTATTGTAATGGAATATTATCGTGTTGTGAGAAATGACTAGCCGGATGATTTCAGAAAAAACTTGGAAAGGCTTACAAGAACTGATACAGAGTGAAATGCTCAGAACCAGGAAAATATTTTACACAGTAACAGCAACATTGTACAATGAACAACTGTGAATGATTTAGCTGTTCTCAACAATATAATGATTCAAGACAATCTCAAAGGACTCATGATGAAAAATGCTATCTGCCTCTAGAGAAAGAACTGATGGAGTCTGAATACAGACTGAAGCATACTATTGTTCACTTTCTTTCTTTTTTTTGGTTCAAATTTTCTTCCACAAAATGACCAATAGGGAAGGTGATGTCATGACTTGTAAGTGAATTGGATTTAAATGAGGCAAGGCTGTTCAAAGTCACCAGTCCCACTGTCCTCCAGAGCCATCTGGGTTCAGTTCCAGTCAGGATGACTGGAGATGGCCCTGAAGTAGTGGGAGACTTTTGCCTTTTTAAGCTAAGGTCTTTCACAGATCTCTGCTTGTCTGAGGCAATACCCATTCAGTGATTAAGGCTAGGTAAGAAATGAGGAAAAGAATGGTCTCCTGTACATAGTAAAAAAAAAATCAATCTGGAAGGGGAAGACTCTCAGGGTTTTTGGTCGGAACAGAAGCAACTATTATTTACACTCACTCTGAACCATCAGAGTTTAAACAATGACCAAATGAGGCTTGGGCTAGGACCTATTGTTGGCCAATCAATGACAGCCAGAATGCTTTGGTTTTAAGGCATCAAATATAAATAAATATTTATTAATATTAATTATTATTTATATGTAATATATACTCATTTATATATAATATAAATTTAATATTGAAAAATAAATCTAGTCCATAAACCTCAAGATACCTTGAAAGGTTTCAGTGATCAAAATTTATATTCCTTTGAGTAGAACACCCATAGGAAAGGGTATGATTCCTATGTGGATAGAGGGTGGAGGAAGGAAGGAAAGGAGTAGGGAGGGAGAGGAAAAAAGGAGAAAGGGAAGGGAGGGAAGGAGGAAGGAAGGAAATTGCTGCACTGCCCAACCAAAACTGGTAAGAGCTCACAGGAAGGTCAGAAAAAGCAATACAAGGATTCTCTCAAGGTCTCTTTTAAGAACTTTGGAATTAATTGTGTGACACAGGAGATACTGGATCAGGAATGCCCAGCAGGGTGTACTCTCATTAAAGAAGGTGCTGTGCTCTATGAGCAAAGCAGAACTGAAGTAGCTCAAAAGAAATGAGAGATGTGCAAATTTAGAGAATCCACCCCAAATGTTCACATGAACTATTTATGCCTGACCTATGGGAGAACATTCCAAGCTTGCACTGGGCTGATCAGCCACAGTAGGACAAACTATAACTTGACTCTAACATAGTGATGTCATTTTGGTCCTCTTCAAGAATGAAGGACAATAAGGGGCGGCCAGGTGGCTCAGCGAGTAAGAGCACCATACCCAGTGTTGGGATGACCTGGGGATCGAATCCGGGCTCAGATACTTAGCACCACACCCAGAAATAACTGGCTGTGTAACCTTGAGCAAGTTGCTTAACCCCAATTGCTTTAAAAAAAAAAGAATGAAGGACAATAACCCAACTAATACCCACAGATAGATGATTGTCCTTGGCTCTTGAAGAGGATCATGACATCGGGAAGGTGATGTCATGACTTGCTAGAAAATATGGAAAGATGTTTTACGTGATTATATATGTATATATCTTATACAGAGAGAGATATCAATATAGCAGATTGCTTACTGTTGGGGGGAAAGGGAAGGGAAGAAGGGATAGGATTTGGAACTCAAAACCTAAAAAATGAATGTAAAAATTGTTTTTACATGTAATTAGGGAAAAAATAAAATCTTATTAAGAAAATAAAATAAAATACCTACAGTTGGGAGATGGAGTGTCTCGTTCAAGAAACAGCTAGAAGGCCAGTGTCACTGGATTGCAGTGTATGTGAGGTTGAATAAGGTTTATAAGAAGACTGGAAAGAAGGGAAGGAGGTGGTGAAGTAGTTCAAAAGCCAAGCAAGAGGATTTTATATTTGATGCTGGAGGTGATAGGGAGCTATTAGAGTTTCTTGGAAAGGTGAGTGACATGGTCAGACCTGTGCTTCTGGGAAATCACTTTGATAGTTAAATGAAGGATGAACTGGAGTGGAGACAGACTCGAGACAAAGAGGACCAGTGTAAGGTGATGAAGGCTAGCATCATAGTGGTGGAAGTATCAAAGAAGAGAACTGGGTTTATTTGAGAGATGCTACACTGAACACCTATATTTATTCTTATTGATTATGCTTCCCTAAGTTAGAGGTATTAAACTTTAAGACCTAAAGGCTTTTCAGATTATTAAATGCCATTTTTTAAAAGTCTCGGTTTCCTCCTTTATGGAAAAAGTTCTGTTGATCCAGAGTCAATCACCAAAGTGCTTAAGACCTCTCTCATTCCATGATTAAAAACCAACTCCTTTAAAACAAAAATCAAAGATCAGGAAGCAAGTTTGGTATGAAATATGATACAAATCAATTTTGGAGAAACCATGACAGGCAGGGAAAAAGCAGTAATGATACAGTATTTACTTTGAATTTTGTAAATCAAAAATCCCTAATAGTGGGCAGAATTTCACAGTGAATTCCACCATCAGGATGCCTGACAGAGTGGCCTGTTGGGTTTTTTAGCTAGATTGTTTAATTGAGGGCTTTAAATTTAATTTCACAAACTCCCTCATTAATACCTACATGAAGGGAACTACATAAAATAAGAAATCCCATAACAACTGTGTAAACTAGGCTTATTTACAGGATTACAAGTGATGACCAAAACATCTTTCTTAATGAGACACATCAGGAGAAAGCAACTGTGTTGGGAACAGAGTAGGAAAAAGCTACATGCACAAGAAAAGATGGAGGGCTGAGTGTTTTGTTTTTTTTTAATTTTTCTTCCACATAGATATACATGGCCATTTGAGCAAATGAAGCCTCTTGATTAAAAATGATCTTTAGCGGCGGCTAGGTGGCAACAGTGAGTAAAGCGACGACCCTGGAGTTCGGAGGACCCGAGTTCGGTTCAGGCCTGAGACACAACACCCACACAAAAATACAAGCCGTGTAACCTTGGGCAAGTTACTTAACCCCAATTGCCCTCCAAAAGGCAAAAAAAAATTATCTTTAAACTCATAAGCTGCAGTCTTTTCCAATGGAAATGATCTATTACCAATCATCCTTAAAGATCCTAAAATGAAAAATTATTCCATGGGTCCTGCTACTATGGCTCAGAAAGGTGAAGACTTAAGTCACAAAACCCATACTAGTTATCATAAAGAAGAGAAAAGAAGCAACCAAGTAATTTAAAACTTATTTTTTTGGTGGAGTAGGAAAATAGAAAATAGAAAAATATGGAATAAAAATAGAAAAAAAAGTATCAAAACTAGAGGGAATAAATTCTTCCAGGGCTTCTACAGGAAAGGGATAGGCACCAAATATCCTTTCTCCTGAGGCACAATTTCCAGTCTCTTCTATTCACAGTTATCCATGAAACCATATCCCATCATTAAATAAAAAAAATTAAGACCTTGAGAATCCGTGAGGTCAGGTACACTTTATGAATTCCACCCCCAAGGAGCTCAGAGAGTTGTATTTATAAAATGAGTATATTCCCCCATGTGGCCAGAAGTGTCTGCCAAATTCTTTAATTAGGTTTGATTGCAGGTTTGAAAAGGAATCTTCCTGCAAAAAATATTTAGAGAAGATGATACTGTTGAATATTTTCATCTTTTGTATTTCCAATATCTTATATTTTGGGATTCCTTGGCTAGTCTATGTAGTGAATCCAAAATTCTGTGATATTTCAAAGGTACTTGCCAGTGATTAATAACCTTAAATTCTTGTCTAGAGGAATTCTATTCTATCCTGATTATCAGCACTGATTTGTATTGCTAGTCTAATATGAGACAGAAGACGAAAGTTTGAATTCTGGGCTCTGTCACATTATTTTATTAGGAAGGCAATGTGATATAATGGAAAGAACACTGGCCCCCAAGTCAGAGAACCTGAGGTCAAATCAGGCCTCTGATACTTACTACCCTATAATCCTATGACATATGAGACTTCTCCTCTTTGCCTCATCTTTAAAAGGAGGTTAAACTAGACAAGTTTTAAGGTCCCTTCCAGTCCCAGATCTATGATCCTATGATTTATGATGAATGACAGTCCCTTACTTATATTTATTTCCCTGCAGATGATCTTGAGAGAGAAGATAGAGAGAAGAGGTCCTTCTCTCTATGACTACAGCAACCTTAGGACATCTTTGTTTAAAGCAGGAGAGAGGTATTGGAACCTTACTTCTTGTCTTGCCTCTTCTGTTGCAATACATTTCTTAGCCACTACAGGGCAGATTAGAGAAGCCTTAATAAGTACAGGATTCTAATTGACCTAATTGTTTATATTCAGAGGACACTGTGTCTGTTTATGAAAGGTAGAGGGTGTGTGTGCATGTGTATGTGTGTGTGTGTATGTTTTCAGGATAAATTATGTAACCTTTGGAGACAAATGCTACTCTGGTACTTGAATTACAGAAATAGAGTTTAAACTTTTAGAATTCATGTCTCTCTTGAGAGCTATCTGAAATAAGAGGTAAGTACAATGCTATCATTTGTAAGAAAGAATAGGCCTTAAAAGCTTACTTCCAAGAAATATCAAGAAGCAAGATGGCTTTCCCAAAGGCAAAATTATCAAAGGCAATGAAGAAAGTAGACAGCAAATCTAGATTACGTTTGTTTCTTTAGAATTATCACATTTAATTGAGGATAGTGCCCTTCTATTATTTCTGCATGCAACATACAGTCCAGGTTCTAAAGGCAGTAGAAAGGTCTGTTCTGCCCAAGGTACCTTGTAAAGGAAAAACTTTCAGAAAATATAGTAGGAACCTTTCTCATCATCCCTCTAGCAAGCAGACATGATAATTTTGGCAGGAGTAATAAAAATCCCTCAATCCAAGGCTACATGAAGTCTCTCCTCTGATTCAAACCCAAAATGCACATCTAAGTGTTACTTCTACAGGAAGCTTTCCCTAATCCTTTTGAATTCTAGTGCTTTCGCTCTTTTAATTGTTTCCTATTTATCCTGTATAAAGTTTACTTTTTTTTGTATGTTGTTTCCCTCATTAGGTTGTAAGCTCCTTGAGAACAGGGGCTGTCTTTTGCCTCCTTTTGTATCCCCAGTGCTTTACACAGTACCTGACACACAGCAGGTACTTAATAAATGTTTATTGATTGCTTGACGTTCTTCCCTCTGTCAGGTTCTGTCAGTCTGGAATAACAGCCCACTGTGTTCAGATCTGGATGTTATCAGAGAACGGCTAATGGTGAGATCTGTAAATTTGCATTTCACTAGAAATGATAAAATAAAGCCATGGGCTGGGGTCTTGGGTTATAAAGCACTGCTTCTCCCCATCATGGAAAGAGAAATACAAGCAGCCAGTTTTTTAAATGAAGCACATTTTGTCATATATATTTTCGAGTAAAGTTTCAATTCTTCTTGGGTCTGTTTAAAGTAAGGCTCCTTATCAAAGTTTTTTTAGCCAAACCTTTTACAAATACAATTTAGATATTTGACAAGAAACACCATAAGGAGACCAAAGGTCATGCTACCATCCACTTAAAACGATAAATGTCCAAATATACAAAAAGAACTCAAATTAGATTTGCTACAAGTTAGTTGTACAGTTGTGTCTGACTTTTCATGAACCCGTTTGGGGTTTTCTTGGCAAAAATAGTGGACTAGTTTTCTATATCCTTTTCCAACTCATTTTACAGATAAAGAACTGAGGGCAAACAGGGCTTAGTGGAATGCCTAGGGTCACACTGCTAGTAAGTGTCTGAGGCTGGATTTGAATTAAGGAAGATAAGCATTCCTGACTCCAGCCACAGCACCCTATTCACTATGCCCACCTGCATGCCCAAGTTTACTGACTCATCAAATGCTAGACAGTCTTATCAGATCTGAGCCTGGTGATCATGATCTTGCAATAGATAGTACTTATTTCCTTCCTGGACAATTTTTTTTGGCACATACATTTTAATTTTCATCCACATTAAAAGGGAAGAAATAGCACAATTTATTATCCTGGAGAGAATGCAAAGCCAGAATTTTGACTTCAACCCATGTTCTTGGTCTCCAAATCCAATGAACTGTTGCATCACACTTTATTTAGGATAAATTTTTATATATCCTTCAGAACCAGGCTTTATGGCCTTTGGAATGTGAAGATAATGATCTATTTTTTGTTTATTTAATAAATAAGAGTTGAGATTTGAAGTAAAATGAAGACAAATTGGACATCTTTCAAAAAGATGTCATTTTTCTTTAATTCTGTTAGGGGTATAGAACATTGTAGGCCAGGGTATGCTTGGATGGATTTCAAGGAGTTAGTGAAACTTGGAAAGGAACAATTTAAATCTTTACTTTCACTAGCTTCTAACTAAAACTTAGGATTCACTTCAATTATTTAAATATGTTATTCTGAAATAGAATCCATAGTCTTAAAGCTGAAGGAGTCCATGATTAAAAAAAAATGGCTAAGAACCCCTGATATAGACCAGGACATCATTTAGCTGAATGAAGACTCTTTGGGTTCAAACAATGCCATTTGGAAACAAAATTCTTAAACTAGCATTTCCTTAAAATGTTTCTCTGGGGTGGCTAGGTGGCGCAGTGAATAGAGCACCAGCCCTAGAGTCAGGAGGACCTGGGTTTGGCCTCAGACACTTAACACAAAAACTAGCCATGTGACCTAGTGCAAGTCACTTAACCCCACTTACCCTCCAAAAAGCAAAATAAAATAAAATATGTTTCTCTAAAAGAATAGCCCCCTTTCTGTAATCTCAGTTAATGCTTCTCCTCTGTGGCTCTGCATGAATTCCTTTGGAGAAAATCCAAAAACATGTTGGCTTGTTTTTTCTCCCTCTTAAAGCACTTTCCTTTAAGTCTCATCGTCCTCACTGGCAAATATTGCTAGTTCTCCTTCACTGACTCTGGGGGGTCTAGGTGGGTTGGGGTAGAAGGGGGCAAGGAATATCTTTTGTATATACTTCTTGGGTCTTTCCTGGGAGTCTTTCCTTCCGATTTCTTTTTCTTTTTTTAAGCAATCAGGGTTAAGTAACTTGCTCAAGGTTACACAGCCAGGTGTTTCTGGGTGGGTGCTAAGTGTCTGAGCCCAGATTCGATCCCCAGGTCATCCTGACACTGGAGCCAGTGCTCTTACTCACTGTGCTACCTGGCTGCCCCCAATTTCTTTTTCAATGACCATCACTTATCCACTTTATTTTACCCACTGAAGGTCTCACTTTAAGCTAAGTTTCCTAAAAAGAGTGTACCTGCTTTGTTGTCTCATTTTTTTATGACTCAACATTCATCTTTTGTGATTAGAAACTAATCCACTAACCCACAGTACTTTGCACTGACCTCAGTTGTTCCAGACTGTTTCTTCTCCTCTGCCTTGGAGGACGTTCCACTGTTTTTTTCATAAACGTGCTGTAAAAAGAAAAGCATACAATTTAATTTCCTTACCTAATAAGCAACTAAAATTTTTTTTTGCTTTTTTTTTTTTGGAGGTCAATTGGGGTTAAGCGACTTGCCCAAGGTCACACGGTTAGCTTTTGTGTTAAGTGTCCGAGGCCGGATTTGAACTCAGGTCCTCCTGACTCCAGGGCCAGTGCTCTATTCACTGTGCCACCTAGCCACCCCTAAGTAACTAAATATTAAGAAACATTCATTCAATAATCATTTTTTGTGTACTCGGTGTCAAGTTCTATGCTAGGTACGGGGGGTATAGAGAGAGACAAAAAAAACCCAATCTGCTTTTTCATCCCAAAAAGTTTTTATGAATGTGAGACACATAGACCTCACACAGTAGTCATTCTATGTTATCATCATCTTCATCATCATCATCACCATCACCATCATCATAATAATAACAATAATGATGATGTAGCACAGCCATAAATTTGGATCTAAAGACTCATGCTATAATTAAACAAATACAGATCTGGATGGCTGGCCACTAAGGCATCCTGTCTCCAGCCAAGTGTGTCATGGAATTTTAAAGTCCAAATTGTCACTACCTGAGACATATGATGAATTCAAGAGATGGAATCTCCAAGGGTTGACTTTGCCCTGCAGCTACATTGAGGCAACAATTGATGTTGACTCAGAGGGCAGAATTTGTTACCCCTTGATTCATCATTCCCACTTCCCGTAGCACCTTGAACACCCCTGGAGCTCTTCTAAGGGCCGGATCATAGAGTGAAGGTTACACCTAAGGTGGCAAGGCTGTACATGTTTTGTTATGTTGTTAGGATAATTCCATTATATTAAAAGACTTCATTAGTCAAACTCGTAGCTCTCCTGAACCAGGATACTGGGAATAAAGGTAAGTTTTCACAGGGTCAATTATTCAGTGCATTTTGCCATTGACAGTGATGCTACTAGCTCTAAATATTATTTTTTATATGCTGAGCAGCAGGAGATGAGTGGCATGTTCATAAAATTTATTGCATTTTAATAAAGGGAAATTTTAAAGTGTTCCTGCAGAGGAAAATCACTTTTTGCCTTATATTTATGCTTAGAATCTCCCAATGCTCATTTGGAAATGAGGATACTGAGCCTGAGAAAATCCAATTCAACTCAATGACAAAAACTTTTACTAAGTGTCAACGTCAAGCATCTATTATGTGTTGGGCTCTGAGGCTGCAAAAACAAACAAATAAAATTAGTCATTTCCCTCAAAGAGCTTATATTTTCCTGACTAAGGCCAAGCATGGCACTACATTCTTCCTTTTATTTGAAATAGAAACATAGAAGTATCATTGTGTGCCCTTTAGTCTCTGCTAAAGTCTAATTCTTATGCTCTGCCATGGTTTGGAGGTGACAAATACCATGGCAATAGTCTACATGTTCTGGCAGAGTCTAAATAAATTTAGAAAAGCTTTTCATTTGGGTCTAGTTTCTGAGGACTGATCTTACCACGTTCAAAAATAGTCATCATTAGTTAAGCCTCAGAGTAGTGAAAAATTCAGCCATAGTAACTAACTCTTGAGGACCAGAGGGGCATAATCTGTACTGGTGAAGGAACACTAAAATCATAGGCCAGGGATGGGGAAACTACTCAAAAATATAGCAAATTCCAGACTCTGTCCCAGAACATATCCTTAGTGATGTCCTTCAAGAAAAGTCAGTAAGCTATTCCTTTCATGAAAGAAAATTCTTCCCACAAAGAAAGATAGTCATCAATTAATTGCTAGAACCCACAGGAACTTGGCTCTGCTACCTGAAGGCAACAAAAGCTTGCTGAACCAAACCAACTACTCTGCTTATTTTTGAGATATTTTTGTAACATGCTATAAAAATATTAGTATAAATGAGTGTGTGTGAGTGTGTGTGTGTGTGTGTGTGTGTGTGTGTGTGTGGTCTATGTTTCAGGGCAATCAATATGGAGTAGTTCATAGAATTTTTCAAAAAAAGATTATTTAAAAAAAAACAACAGGCAGAAATGGCTAGAGATAGATTACTAGACTCCAAAGAATTGCTTATCTCTAAACAGAATGGCCCTCAAGCTCCTCTGCTTGTGTCTGATCCCATCACCTACTATCTTTTCCAGTACTTTGCCCCTGTAATCATTCTCTTTCTCTAGTTTTCATTTTCTTACCCACTGGCTTAAATCATCCTTACTACCCACAAACATGTCCCCAGCTACCCCATTCTTAAAAGCAAACCAAAAACTCCTGTCATCCTCTCAAGCATTATCCTGTATCTCCCCTCTCCCTTTCAATGCCAAACTCCTAGCAAAAAACTTGATGTTTTCCCTTCCTTATTTCTCACTCACTTCTCTCCCCCATCATTTAACAAATTGCTCTCTCCAAGATCACCAAGGATCTTTGTTCCTAAATCCCATGGTCTTTACTCAGTTCTCATTCTTCCTGACATCTCTGAAACATCTGACGTGATGTTAAGCACCTCCTCCTTCTGGAAAGTTTCTCCTCCCTGAGTTTCTCTGTTGTGTTTCTTATCTTACAAGTCTGACCCATGCTTCTCCACCTCCTTTGCAGGATCATCTTCCACATCCTGCTCCCTATTTGTGGTTGTACCCTGAGGCATTGTCCTGGGCCCTCTCTTCTCTCTCTCTCTCTCTTGCTGATACTATCAGTTCCCATGGATTCAACTACCATCTTTAGGCAGATAATTCTCAAATCTACATATCCAGCCCTGTATATTTAACTGCTTGCTGTATAATTCCACTTGAATGTCCAATAGACAGCTCAAACTCATTATGTTCAAAACAGAACTTACTATCTTTCCAACTAATCATATCCCTTCTCATAACTTTCCTATTCCTATTGAGGGCACCACTTATATCCATCAAAGTTCACAAACTTGGAGCCATCTGTGAGTCTTTACTCCTCACCTTCATTTATTTCCTTTCTTGTTGTTTCTACCTCCTCACTCTATGCCCCCTTCTCTCTCCTCACACAACCATCCTAGACCAGAGTCTCACCCCCACTCATCTGGACCACTGCATTAGTTTCCCATTTGGTCTACCTACATTCAATCTCCCTTCTCTAAGCCCCCACAGCTGCCAAAATATTTATTCCTAAAGCACAAATCTGATTATGTTATTTACTTGCTGAAGAAGCTTCATTTGTTTCCTGTTACCAAAAAGGCAAGCCTTTGTTTGGCATTTAGATCCATTTACAATCTGGTTTCAGTCTATCTTTCGAGGATGATTATATATTAACCACTCCTTATACATTCTATGCTCCAGCCAAACCAGCCTCCATGCTGTCTCTCATATACAACATTCCATTATTTTCTTCTATGACCTTGCACAAGCTGTTCCCAATACCTGGAATATCTTCCTTTTTTGAAATGCTGGTTCCTTTCAAGACCTGCCTCAGCTGCCACCTCTTTCAAAAGGTATTTTCTAATTCCCCAGTTATTCCATTCCCCCAGCCCCATCACTGTGTATTTATTTCATTCATATTTTGTATTTACATATCTCTGAACATTTTGTTTTCTACTCCTCTAGTATAAACTCTTTGAGGGCAAGGACACTCTCACTTCTGGATTATCTCTAGAGCCTAGTACATTGCCTAGCACACTGCAATCACTTAATAAATGCTTCTAGATTGATTCAGCATCTGAAGGTAATTTTTGAGGGCAACAGACTAACAGAATTAGATAAATAGGAATTAAATTAATTTGTTCTCCAACGCTGAGTTGATTTGCAACCGTGTTTACCATCCCCCAATTTTTTCTAATTAGTAGCTTGGCTTGTTGAATCAGCAATGACTCTTAAAATCACACAATGAGCACAAATATTTTTCTTAAATCTAGAAAAAGGTTCTCTTAATCCTCATAGATGTAGCCTAGCCAATGTTTCAACATAGATTCTATATGTCTTCCCACCTTAAAAGGACAAAGAGAAGTCTACATGATTTAATTTAGTTGATACTATCAAGACTTAGAAAATCTTTCTAAAGTTTGTAAATTGTCCCAACAGCTTGGGAGAGAAATATCTGATGAATATCAAAAATGAGGGAATTCCAAATGTACATATGTTCTTTGGACATCCTTTTAAATGGGATGCACACCAACTGCCCTCTTCATATCTACACTGTCATATATATGTATATATGCATATATACATATATGCACATGTATGTGAAGAGACTTTAAGTATGGAGACCAGTGAGGATGTTATTCTAATAATCCAGGTAATCAGTAATAAAGACCTGAATCATTTGCATCTAGGGCTTAGCCTAGCTCATAGAACATAGTAGGTACTTATAATAAATGCTTATTGCTTACTGACTGACTCAGTTATGGTGGTTGTAGTGATAAAACAGAAAAAGAGATAGATGTGAGAGATGTTGAGATGATGGCATCAAGACTTGATAACTGTTTCAATATATGTATACACACATACAAACACACACGTGTGTGCATGTGTATAATGCTAATGAGAGAAATTATTTGTCTCTTTAAAAAATAGATTCCCAAAGTACCGCAAACATTATCTGAATATTTAGGAATTTTGAAACTATTATCATAATTCTTAGTGCAACCTCTCCTCCCCCAACCCCCAGCTTCAAAAGTCCTTTGCACAAAGACTAGGAACACCATTGAGAGAAGAATATCTTGAGAACTAAAAGAACCTCTTCCCTGAGTTAACTCTTACCTTTGAGAAAAACTGTAAAGACATTTCCCGAAAGAACTAATTCTTATTCTATGGAGCAGATATCCTAAAGAGAATTTTTGAGAAACTTTGCCATTCTGAAGGAGATGAATGGTAGGCTGTGCTTCCATAGTTGAAGAGAAACCAGAAGTTAATGATTAGAGGTAACTCTGGCAATGATTTTCTTATTGTGATACACTGTTGAAATATTTAAATATGTCTTTACATTGTTACATTATTATTCAGTAGTATGTTCAGTAATGTTGATGTCTATTTAAGCCTGTGGGATTAGAGAATTTAAGAAGAAGCTTGGGGAAAAAGAAATCTCTTCATTTTATTTTACAATTAAAATGAGAGCTCTGAGATAACTGATTAGTGAGATTTAATATTCCTATCAATTTATGAAAAATACCATGGTATATTCATCAATTTTCTGAAAACCTAGGATGAGGATAAATGAGGTAATGAATTTAGTAGCAGAATGAAGGGAGAGGGTTTGATGTAGTCATTGACTAGTACATAGTATGTGATGCATCATGCAAGCTACACATGTGGTTATTGTCTCTAAACCTGCTACACTAGAATAGCACAAGATACAAACAATATAATTAGCCTGATTCTGTTCTAGTTCTAGAGAGTTCAATGTGCCAAAACTGCACTTGAAAAAAAACTTACATTTGTAAAGTGCTTAGCACCGTGCCTGGTACAGAGAGGTCACTATATAAATACTTATTCCTTTCCCCTTTCCCAAAACAACTCTGTGCTTAGCCCACTGGCCTCAGTATTATTATACAAGCTGATGATGAATTGGCCCCTATCTTATTTATGGAAATTCCTCTCCTTTGACTTAATACCTTCTGTGTCCCTGGATGTGTATTCTTAGTCATACTTGTATACTGCTTTATAATCATATTATAAGAAACTAATAAAAGTGAATAATATCTGTATTGGTCCTCCCCTTTCCCCCAATCCCTGCCCTAGACCAAAAGTATATACTGGTATTGGATCACCACAGTATCCCAGCCCTGAACCAAAACTAATCTCCCAAGGTTTAAAGTGTTGGCATTCCCGCAGTTCTTTTTATTTTAGTAAGTGAATCCTGAAGAATAAAAGGCTTTAAAGAATCAAAAGAATCAATCTCCAGGGGCGGCCAGGTAGCACAGCAAGTAAGAGCACCGGCTCCAGTGTCAGGATGACCTGGAGATCGAATTCCGGGCTCAAACACTTAGCACCCACCCAGAAACACCTGGAAGTGTAACCTTGAGCAAGTTACTTAACCCTGATTGCTTAAAAATAAAAAAATAAATAAAAAAGAATAACTCTCCAGAGATAGCCACTAGCTGTGGGACCTTAGACTTTCTGCTTCTCTTTGGGCCTCTTGTTTTTTCATTGGCAAAATGAGAGGGCATGATTAAGTAAAATGACTTTCTAACCTGAAATGGTTTGGTTTCTCAGGGTAGCATTTCAATACTGTTGACATGTAGCAGAGGATAGATTTTGATTCTCCTCAAATCATAAAGGTGATTGGCTGCTTGTTAGAGCAGCCCTATAGATAATCTTTTTTTTTAAGAAGAGCTCACATTTATATAGTACTTTAAGCTACAGCAAAACCACCCTGTGGGATGGGTAGTATGAGAAGTGCTATTCCCATTGTACTGTTATGGAAACTGAGGCTTGGAGAGATTGTAAGCACCAGGATTCAAACCTAGGTTTCCCCTGACTCCAAATTTAATGGTTGCCTTTACAGGTTCATCAGCTACGTACCATTCCTAAATGTGGGCTACCCCTGGGCCCCCTCATCTTCTCTCTTTATAGGCTTTCTTGGCAATCTCATCACCTTCCATGGATTCAACTAGGTAGACAACTCTAAAATCAATATCTTCATTCCTCATCTCTCCCGAGCTATACAGCTTGCTGTACATCTTCATCTGAATATTCCATAACTATCTTAATTTCAATATGTCAAAATAGAACCCAACAACTTTCTCATTAAAGATAATCCTAATTTTCCTAAATATAAATAATTTTCCTAATTCTGTTGAGGGTACTAGTCACCCAGGTTTTTCTAGTCACCCAGGTTCACCATATAAGTGTCATCTTTAACTCTTCATTCTCATTCAACCCCCATGATCGAACCAGTTGTCAAGTCTTGATGCCATCATCTGAACATCTCCTATACCCATTCCTTTCTCTCTTCTCATACCACAATCACCATAACTGATTCAGTCAATAGTCAATAAGTATTTATTATTAGTGCCTACTATGTTCTATGAGCTGGGCTAAGCTTTAGATTAAAATGATTCAGGCCTGGATTATTATAGTAGCATTCTCATTGGTCTGCATACTTAAGAGTCTCTTCAATCCCTAATTAATCTCCCATAAAGTCTTCAGTCTGGCATTCCATTCCTAAAGAGCTGTTGGACTGATTCAACTCCTTGCCTCAAGACACCCCAATGGCTTTCTCTCTCTTGCCTCTAGGTTAAAATACAAACTTTTCTGTTTGACATTTAAAACCCTTCACAATTTGGTTGCAGTCTATCCTTCCAGGGTACTCTGTCCCCATTCACAGGTTGGCCCACTTGTGGTCCCGTATGGAATATGCCCAGAACGAATTCCTTCCTCACCTTCACCTCTTGCAATATCTAACTCCCTTCAAGCCTGGGCTCAAATGCCAAATGCTATAAGGCATTCTTAATGTCTGCCCCACCCCTTGTTAGTGACCATCTCCTCTAAATCACAGTTTACTTTGTACATATCCTGTGTTTATCTGTGAATTTGTATCCCTCTAATAGCATATATTCTCTTTAAGGATCTTTCATGGTTTTATCCCCAGTGCCTATCACAATGCCCAGAACATAACAGACCCTTAATAAACTATTCTTTTATTAGTTAGTTGCCTGTTCTTAATTTTTTCTATTTTATTTTATTCTGGATTGAAGAACTAAAATAAGCACTTTCCACAACAAAGTAAAATAGAAAAAAAATGATGGTACATGAAATTGCAAATCTATTATGTACACTTGTTATTAATCAACATTTGGACATTTTGGAAAGCACACTGGACTTGGAGGCCAAAGATTATGGTTGGAGTGTTGCCTCTTTATGACATTGTATGAGTGATTCAAATTTTCTCTTTCGTTGGTAAGGGACAGCACTGTATAATAAGGAATTGGCCTCAGACTCAAGAAGACCTAGGCCACAGAGAAAGTCATGTAACCTTCTGGTGCCCCAGGCAGCTCTCCAAAGCTATGAGTTTCAGAATAAATGCCAATTACATCAGTATAGGGAGTTTCTACACCAATCAAATCACAGGTCTCTTTTTTAAAGAAAATAACAAATCAGATTTCTTTCTTGTAAAATGGGGATGACAATACTTGAACTATTTTTATGAGGTTGTTGATAATATATGTGCAAAGAACTTGTTTGTAAAAACCGTCTGGTGTGATGACTAGATTTCTGAGCTTCAAGTCAGAAAGACCTGGGTTCAAATTCTGCCTTTGCCACTAACAGATACATTATCGCTAGCAAGTCAATTACCACCCAGAGTGCTCTGACCACTAATGGTATCACAGATCCAGCTCACATTTGTACAATGTGCTTTGTAACATTGGTACAGCCTGTTATTAGTCTGTCTTGGTCTTTGCTCTTTGTATCACAAAGTAGCACTTATCTTGCTACTAATTGTTTCATTTATATCTTGGCTCCACCACTAGAAATAAAACTTATAATTGGGTCCATGTCTTAAACACCCATTGTCCCTACAACAGTGCCAGGGGCCCAAAAAACACCTCAGTTCACCGAATGATTAATGTTTCTATATACTAAAAAGGTTTGTAAAGTAGGTTGTGTGTAGCACTATCTTCTCAGGTCAACAAACACATCAGGCAAAGGAGAGATAGGCTTTGAATAGTTGGGCTGAGGAAATAAGGCCTAATTTGATAGGGTTAGAGAATATTACTGCTGAATTGCCACATTGTCAAATCACTTGAAAATCTTTTATCATCTTTATTCTACTTGAGAGAAATCTGGTGCTCACACAATCCCAAATCATACAGTTCATCAATAAAAAAGGGGTAAAGTTGGGACATCTATTATTCTCACCATGAAACAACATCCTGTATTCCCTGATCCTCTGACTGAAAATTTCGGGACCTAGAGCAAAGGTGACAGTTAACCAAAATCTTAAGGAATTAATATCCTAAACAGGCAGACATTTAGTGGAACTCCATGGCTAGAGTTCATCAAAGTGACCAACTGTTGGTAATAAAATTCCATGCTTAGCTAGTCTTGTTCTCAGTATGTCTCAGCGTTCATACTCAAAGCCTTTCTGTCCTTCAAGAACCTGCCAAACCACAGTCACTACCAGCAAGAACCCATGGTCACTTCCACATCACAATAAGAAGAGGATTTCTGTGGAGGATTTTGGACCTAAAACATAATCAGCGATGAGTTCTGCCCTCCCTCCCATATTCCAAGAAGCCAGGTAAGTTGTATATTATGAGTTAGCATTTTATAAGTATTAGTCCATTTCAATTAGGGTTACCTCACCATCATTCCATTTCACAGATGAAGGAATTGTGTGAAAGACAATTTCCCAAAGAACATTATTAGTATGTTAGAATTCATAATACCTAGATTTCTGAGCCAGCATTTAAAATGCTGAGCCCCAATATCTCCCATAAGCCCAATAAGCTTTGGTACAGGAAACTGTGGAGAAACCCCATAGAGAAAGCTAAAGCACAAGGCATTAAGATCAAAGAGGTATTAAAACAACAACAAACAGGAGCCCTATGACAATAAAGACTCTCTATCATCTCAGTAAACATATAACCTATTTAGGTCTCTCCACCTACAAAGTAGGGATAAAACACTTACAAACCAAACAACATGAATACTAAGAGTTTCTGGAAATGTCTGAATGAAATATGGCAAATATTAATTGTTCAATATATGGATCAATATCTCTATACAATTTTTTTTTTAAATCAGACTTTTGATTGACTTTGAGTCTTCATGGTGCCACTAACTTCTTGTTTAACACAGGGCTAGTCATTTTGCTTCTCTTGGCCTCAGTTTCCTCATTTGTAAAATTCTAATAATAATAGAATCCTAAATTCTATTACTCTAATAGCAGAATTTTAAGCACTGTGATGTGTATTAGGGAGCAATTTTTAGATGGAGAAGAACTTCCTGATGACCCTCAAATCATACAATATAAGATCTATTTCCATAGACTAGCCCTAAAAGGACTTGCAAGACCATCTGTGAGATGTCTATTACAATGATCCTTCTTATTTATTAGCCGAGATATGGATTACAAGAAAAGTGTACTGGATTTGTGATAAAAGGATCTGAAATCAAGACATAGCTTTGGTACCTACTAGTTGAATGGTCTTGGTTATTCTACCTCTCTGACTGTATAATTCCCTGTTTTGAAGTTACTGAACTCAGGTCACTGAATTCAAAAGGGAAATTCTTACAAAAATCAGTAGAAGTCCTGTTTTGGGGTTCAATGTGATCCTGAATGGAGCTTGTATCACATTTTTCCATTTATTTTTTAAAAAGAAAGCATTAAATAACTCATGAGTGGAGAGTATGGTCACACCCAGGCTTGGGTTTAAATTTCTATCAAATCATTTGGAATCTCATAAGAACTCAAATAAAAAAAATTTTAAGGGGAGGTCGATATAGGTAGTAGGGCTTAGCAGCTAGGTTTTCTACCATTACAAAGGAGTTGGTACTGTTTTTACATTTTGTGTGTCTCTAGCACCTAGGATAGCATCATGCACACAGCAAATGTCCAATAAATGATTCTTAATATTGATGGTGAATGTTCACTTCAATAGTCCTTTACTTTTTCTTAATTATTTTTATTAATTAGCCAGATGAAGCTCTAATGGTTTAGAAAAAAGCAGTTTCTATAGAATTTCAGAAAACTTTTAACACTCCCTCAATGTTAATGATTTAGACATGCTTGAAGAAGCAAGAAAAAAAGACTGATCAGATATTTAAATTAGAAGGCATTTCTTTCATTATTTTAATGGTTGTAAAACATTCAGGGTAAATTTTCACTATGAAGTCTATCAAATCCATGTAGAATATGAACTTTTAAATCACATTTGTTGAATTTTAATAGTCCTAGATTGCCTTCAACAATAACAATGTAGAACAGATATAAATTCTCTAGTCATGTTTGGTATGAGAGTTGTCTGCCTTTGAGCAAAGATTTTGAGAATTAACTTGTCTTTGGACAAAGATAAAAATGTATGAAATACTTAGCCCATGGCCACCCACTTTCTCTACCTTGAAGAACTTCATTGACCCTTTAAAAAGAACTTGTATATAATTGTTCTTGGAGGATATTTGCAACCTAATTAATAATCTAATAAGGATGCAACTTCTAGTCATTAAAAAAAAAACCTCATCTGTGAACAGGATTGTCCCTATGTTATTCTTAGTTAGTAACTAAAATGGGAAACCTGTGTTCTGAAATTTCCTTCTCTTTGGCATCCATCCCAAAGCCTAAGTGCTCCATTTGTTTACCCCAAATATCTGCAGATCCTGTAATTTTAAATTTCTTAATCCTTCAAGGTTTACTGAAGCCAGATTGTGGAGGCACAGAGTGCTTGCAACACTCCTACCACCCTGGCTGTCCAGTCCCAAATGACTTGTGTGCTCATAATGCTGTCACTGGAGCCCATGCATCTAATTAGGTCCATTAAACACCTCTAATTAACTTACTATAATCGATGCAATTCATGACTTTGGAAGGTGATTATAAGTATAAACTAAATTTAAACTATTCTATGCATTATCACATCAAAGAAAATATAATTTAATGTTAGCATTTCCAACAATCTCCCAATCCCCCAAATTAGAGTTTTTCTAAATGTAAGGTTGGTATACTTCTAATTTTTTTTATAATAACCATTATAGTTAATAGAAATTTGAGATCCAATATTTTATTTTAAATAGTTTCACTTTGTTTTTTCTAACTAGTACTCCTTATACACAAACATACCTTCGATGACATATTCTATGATTTTATCTTATTTATTCTGATATGTAAAGTTGGCTTACCCACATTCTTTTCTAGAACTTTATTAAACAATGTTCTCTTGAAAAATGATTCAACTAAAAAGGTTTGTTTGAAACAATCTCTAATAGGCAGCAAGAGGGAAGAAATGAAGTTTTTACTTTTCAGCAGAGTACTCTAGCTTTACTACAGCTAATTCTGAGAGATTCCAAGTAGCATAAGGTATACAGAACAGTCCCCAAAATGAATCCAATAATAGGTTTTACAAAGAGATTAGATAGAATACTAAACTTAAAAAGATTTGAGGGAGGAATTTAAGCCAGTTTCATCTTATTACTCCTGCATAATTTATCTGGGAAGTCATAACTCAGAAAAAAGCAAAGTATGCTATTAGCTCTGGCTTTGTCATGGCTAAATTATGGCATATCTATAGATCATTTATTCAACATTTTAAACAGAGCCGTAGAAAAAGAAATGAGAAGTTTTATCCAAAGCAAATCTCTACTGAGTATATTTAAGAGGATATTGTACTAGCAAACAGATATGGAATAGGAAGTATTCACCAGGAAAATCCATAGGGTATACACATAACCCGTTTCTTGAACTGCCTATCATGAAACAAGGTTGTCAACAAAACTTGAGTCAAGCTGACCCATCTGTGCCAATGCTTTAAAAAACTCACAATATAGTATTAAATCATAGTTCCTGGTTCCACAACTTTGCAAGCATCAACTTGATTACTTTGCTCATTAGCTGGAAAGATATTCAGGACGTATTACAGAAATGGAACTCCTTCATCCCTTCCTGCACATAAACCACTTCACCTACGTGCTATTGCCTGGAAGTCACATGATTTACTGGCTTAAAAAGTAAAATAAAATAAAAAGAGGTTGTCCTGGATTCCTGGATGCCCCCATTGGTTTAAATTAAAGTACCCAGGGTTTTTTGTTTTGTTTTAATTGTCCTGTATCTGAGATCAGGTGAATCTCCACTTTCTCTCAAACCAGGAATTCCCAGGCTTGTAGGGGGGAATTCTTTCAGTTCTGCAGCCTGGTCCATTCAAACTGTCTGGAGTGCAGGCAGCAGCCACACAAGCACATACATACATGCATACATGCATACATGCATACACACATACACCCATACACACAAATACAAGCATACCACAAACGGGTGAGTCTTTTCGGAAGCTTAACCTTATATCCGGAGAAGCAGTCGCACCCTCTCCCCACCCCTTCCTGGTCACCAAATGGACAGTGTCCCCACTACAGTTTTGGGAAAGCAAAGTAAACACACTTGTCTTTCCTGTCTCTCTAAGACAAAAGCCCCATATCATATTTACCGTCTTGTACCACCAGCTTGCAAAAGCCATGACAAAGCCCAGTTAAGTCCCCTGAACCAGGCGAAGAGCAGGCTTAAGTGAGGAGCTGCGTGTGCGTGAAGGCGCGCCGGATTAAGGTCTTCACCTGCGCCAGGCTTCAGCTGGCACTTAACTCCTGGCTATTCCAGCAGCTGCCGGGTGGGAGGGCAAGGCACTGGGCGGGGTCCACTAGAGGCCCCACCCCCTTGGCCAAGCTCCGCCCCGCCGGCCAGATTTGGCCGGGCTTGAGAGAGTGGAGGATGTGTTGTTCTCGGGACAGCCACGCCCTGAAGCTTCAGACTTTTGTTTGGGGGGGAGGGGGAGAAGGGGGGAATGGCGGTGTGTGACAAGAATGGAACGGTAGTGAATTGCTCCGTTACAGTATTGTCGGCATCTCTAGGGAAGCCAATTTCGTCCTTATCCCGCTTGCCCAAGTTGCCCTTTTCTCTGTTGCTAACTCCTTCAGCTGCTGCTGCTTCCTCCCCCAGCCACCCCCTCAGCTCCCCGGCCTGGCACGCGCCACGCCCAGCGGGCTCCCGCAGTCCCGGCGGGTCCCGGGAAACTCCTTCCAACTCCAACCACGCCCGGTCCCCATCCTCCTGCACTCCCACCCTTTGCCCAAGAGGGTGTTCTGGCCGCAGGCAGGTGGGGCAAGGCCCAAGGAGGAGTCCAGCGGTTCCAGGGCTGTGGTCGTTCCCCTCCCCACTCTCTACCACCTCGCCCACCCCTCCTGGGTGGGATGTCTAAGCAACAACTTACCGATTCGGCTGCCCGGGCAGCAGCAGCCCGCTTGGGCCGGGGGGAGGCTGCGGGCTTCTTGCCTTTGCTGGGTTGAGACATGGTGACAACTGCGGATCTCAGAAAGGGTGCAGCAGTGACTGGAGGGGAAGAAGGGGGAGAGAGAGAGAAGGGAGGAAAGGGGCAGTACATACAACGGTGAAGCAGCTTTTCCGATTAAGCCCTGGAGCCAAAGCTGGGGCCTCACCCCCAGCAAGTCCCTCCCCTTCCTGCACCCGCTAGTTTCTGCAGCTACCCCCGCCACTGTCCTTCCTGGGGTGTCCGATGCTGCTGATCCGCACCCTTCTTCTGCCTTCACCCAACCGTCTCCCTCCCCCAAACTTCTTCTACCCAGTGCTCTGTGTACTTTTGGAGAGGAGGGGCAGGAGGGCCGGAGGCCGCTTAGGGTTTCTTTTTTCAAGTTGCCAAGACCTATCTCATAACTGTGCAGAGAGCGTGACCCGGGCGTGGCCCTCCTATTCGCTTGTCTTCCTTAGGTATTCCAAGAATTAGCACCTTTTCTAGAATTCCACCTCGGATTGGCCTTGGAAAGAGTAGAACTTGGATTGAAGAGTAAAGGGATCACAAAAGCAAACTGTGGATTCCTCCCTCCCTTCTCCTGGTTTGGGAAGCTTGGGCGGACTGATGGATCAACAACTAACCAAATTGAGGTGACTTTTGATGGAGGAAAAAGGGACCTGGCTCCAGGCAATTAAGAAGGGACCTTAAACCTCAGCCTCAAACCTATTCCTGGTTTGAGTAGACCTATGACTGGTTCTGCTTTGTTTTTAGTTGTTTTTTTTTTTTTTAATAATTGCTTGATTTATTTGGGTGGTTTTAAGCAGCACTCACTTCCTGGTTTGGAGGTTGAGAGTGAAAATAACAGGAACAGCAAGAAAAGTCTCTTTTGGAGATACCGGCCTGATTTGCCCACTGTTTCATGTTGAGACCTGCTAGGCAAACCTGATGATTTTTGTGATTTACTCATTTTCAAAATCAGGGTTCTCCTCTTCATCGTCTACACTGTGGTGGTCTGTGGGAGGGAAGAACTACGCCCCCCACCCATGGGTGCGAAGATAAAACTGAAGACTGCTTTCATGTTGAAGTTGGACTGAACTAGGTTCTTAACTTCTTTTATTTAAGTGATTCAGAAAATTCCTTGGGTCATTCATTCTACTGTGCAGATATGGATTAGTATTCTCTTTGAGAAACAGAATATTTCATCAAAAAGCATCTCACTACCCTTAAAGTTGACATCCCCTAAAAGCCACAGGCAGTAGTGTGTGCATCTTATCTTTGAAATGGAAGAACAGGATTTCTGGGATTATGGTTGAAAAGTCAGGAGAAACCGAAGAGTGAAAACTGATTGAGGAAGCCAACAGCTGACCAAGAAGATAGTGTCTGAGAAGTGAGGTGTGTCAAATGGTGCAGAGAGGTTAAGAAGAATAGTGATTGAGATGAAACCATTAGAAATGGCATTTGAGAAATCAGTGGTAATTTTGCAAAGAGCAGTTTTAGTTGAATGAGGTTGGAAGCCAGATTGCAGACATCTTCAAAGACAGTCAGAGGAGAGGAAATGGAGACTCAGTTATAGATAACCCTTTCAAAGATCTCAGAGAAAGTGGAGAAGATATAGGATGACAACTAGAGGTTGGGTCAAATGAAAGGGTTTTAGAATGAGAGAAACATAGGCACATACATGTAGCTATCAAGGAGTCCGTGAATTGGAAGAGACTGACGATTAGAGAGAAGGGGGATGATAGTGGAGGGCAATTTGTTGGAAAAGTTGGGAGGGGAACAAGAACATATGTGGAAGGATTTGTCTTGGTAAGTTGAAGGGGCCGCCTCTTTATCTGAAACCAGAGTTGAAGGAAGGGAGAGTAGAGGGAGATAGGAGAAGGAACAGCTCTCCTTAAATGATCTCAGCCTGGGGGATCTCAAAAGTTTGAAGTGTGAGGCCCTTGACTGAAAGGGTAGTGGAATGGGGTCATGTTCATAGGCTTGAAGAAAGAACAAGGTTTGGAACTGCTGCCGTGGAAACTGAGAGAGCAAATAGAGAGGAATTGAATGTTTTCCTTGCTGAACTGTAGACTCAAGATTAGGTAGCATAAATGTGTAATGGGTCCAGTCAGCACAGTTTCATGCAAAGCTCTTCCATTTTTATTTTGTTTCTCTGCCCAGGAGAAATCATCTTTGGATTGTAAAGGGTAGAGCACAAGTGGGTAAGAGAGAGTTAATACCTAAGAAAAATATGGAGATGGTAAGAGAATCACCTAGCTTCTCTTGATATATTCAAGTCACTTGGCAAAGATGGAGTACTGTGTATATTTTGGTACTTCTAATACTGGTGGGATATAACTGTGGAACCATTATCATTGATATTTAAAGCGTCATGGATAATGGGAGAGGCACCACCAGATTGAAGAAGGGCACATGTCCCAATTTTATCTTTTTAATTGAATTGAATTTTGTTTTGGAGGGGGGAGGGTGGGGCACTTGGGGTTAAGTGACTTGCCCAAGGTCACACAGCTAATAGGTGCCAAGTGTCTGAGGTTGGATTTGAACTCAGGCCCTCCTGACTCCAGGACCCGTGCTTTATTCACTGTGCCACCTAGCTGTCCCAATTGAATTTAATTTTAATGGAAGAGACTAGAAGCCTTCAAAGTGTAGGCCAGTGAGCTTGATTTCAATTCCTGGTGAACTTAAATAGCGCATAATTAAAAATATGTTCAGTGAACATGTAGAAAATGCAAGGGAAGGGAATAAGCCTTATATGTATAGTCTCTACTATGTGCCAGGCACTGTGGTAAATACTTCACAAATGTTATCGCATTTGGTCTTCACAACAACCCTGGAAGATAGGTGCTATGATTATTCACTCCCATTGGTAATCACAAAGACTTGGCATGTCTTTGTTACAAGCAAGTTGTGCAGGACTAACATCATTTCCCTTAGTGACAGGCCTACTCACCTGATAGTTAGAGGGGAATGTGGCAGATATATTTTACCTAGATTATAGCTAAGCATTTGATAAAGTGTCTCATGTCTTGTGCAAGTGATTGAGATGTGGGCTAGATGCATCCAGAGCTGGTTGAATAACTAGGCCCAAATAGTATAAATTAATGACTTGGTGCTTACTTGGCAGGAGGTTTCCAGTACAATTCCCCAGGAATCAGACCTTATAATGTTTAATGTTTTTATTGATGATGTACATGAAGCCATGGAAGGGTAGAGGGATTTGTAGAGAGTAGAGGAAAGGATTAATCAGATTTCTCAGGATACAAATTTGGAAAAGAGAGCTAACACATTGGGTGATCAGGATCCCAAAAGACCTTGGTAAACTTTGGATTGAATCTAAGAAGACGAAATTCAGTTGGGACAAAAGGCTTACTTTTGGCTTCAAAATTTCAAGATAAGGGACATAGTTAGATACCAGTTTGTCTGAAAAAGATCTGGAAAGCTTTGGTGATCCTACAAAATTAATACAAATCAAATATGAGTCCTAAATGCTAACACAATCACAAAATATACTAAGTAAAGCATGAGCTTCCAGGAATACTCTACCATGGTCAGGAATTTAGAATTTTGAGCTCAGTTCAAGACACTTATTTTAGGAAGGTTATTGATAAACTGGAAATTATCCAGAGCAGGACAACCAGAATTGTGAAGGGCTTCAATTTCATGCTGTGTGAGGATCACTTAAAAAAAACTGAGGGTGCTTAGTCTTGAGAAGTTAAGACTCAGGGAATACATGATACCTGTGTTCAAGTATTTGAAGAGCTGTCCTATGGAAGAAGGGTTAGATTTGTTTTGTTTGGCCCCTAAAACAATGAGGGAAGTTGCCAAGAGGTGAATTTAGATTTGATGTCAGGAAAATATTAACAATGAACTGTCCCACGTCTGAATGGGCTCCCCTGGAGAGAAGATGTTTTCTCTCACTTCAGTTCTTAAAGAAAAGGCTGAACTTGTTGGGTATGTTGTAAAAGCATTCTTTTTCTGGTATGGGGTGGACTAGATGAACACTGAAGTCCCTTCCAACTCTGAAACTCTGTAATTCTGTAGGACTGGGTTTCAGGAAACCTAGTTCATAGTTCACCACATACCAGTTTTGAGCAAATCGTTTTACCATATGGGCCTCAGCTTCCTCATCTGTATAAGGAGAGAGTTGGGCTAGGTGGCTGCTAGAGTATATATATATATATTCTGGCCCTGACAGTCTAGAGAAGCTGGCCCAGCTGGAGTACAAGGTTAAATTTAGGTTATTACTTTTAAAACTGGAGAGACAAGTGTAGTGGCAAGCACCCCGGTGTCCCCAGGGTGCCTGCTCACACAGGTTCTTGGATCTGCTTTGTTAAAGGAAAGCAACTCAAAATGGGTTAACAAGCTTACTTTAATCAGTTAAACATATATCGTTTACCTTGTTCAGGGGAAAAGGTCAGCACCCCGAACTTCAAAGTATACTGGCAGAATTATCAAGACAGAAACAGATCAAGTAGACAGCTTTCCAAACTGTCCAACCATTATATCCATACCAAATCAACATCTGGGTTT
>NW_027185764.1:52114817-52180296 GCF_028583685.1 Petaurus breviceps papuanus | reverse complement strand
CCCACAAAAAATGGAAGTAAAAAGTTACTCAGTGCACAGTATGAAACAGGTATTTTATTCCTACACACACACACACACAAAATGCTAAATGAAAGCCTCACAGTATGCATTTTCAGAATAACTTGAAGCAGGATTTGGTAACAGTTATTGTAACTATTGTTACAGTGTACTGGGAAGCTAATACTGACATTTAAGCCTCATCAAAACATAGCACTTGGAAAGACTGCTTATTAGATGTCTTGCATTTCACCTTGGCTTGGCATTGAACAAACAACTACTGATACATGTGTACTGTCAAAATAGCCAGCCTTAGATCAGTCCTTTTGCTAATGGCTAGTCTTCTCCAAGAACCCAGGAATAGTTTCAGGGTTTCCTTCCCTTACTGACATTTAGGTCCGATCATTCGTGGCTTAGGACCTCTGGACTTCTTGAACATACACAGTCGCCCCCAAGCCTAGACATGTCCATCTCAGGACCTATACAATTTGCCTAAGATCAAGAAAGAACAATCACAAATAAAGAAAATAAAACCAACGTCACAAGTGCAAGTTTGCTTGAGTTATAAGTCTTGCAGTTGCATGGTCCCACCTGGAATGTCAAAGTGACAGAATACCAGAAGCTGTCTCTTCTTTCAAGGGCAACAGCATCCTGCTGCCCAGTTGCTATCACCCTATGGGCGAGGAACAAGAAATGCCATGTCATACTAAAATACCAGGAGTCCTAGTTCTCCACATGGTTTGAAACAGGCCCCAAAGCTCTCACATGGTTAACTGGAACTAGGAAGGTTAACTATGAGCATGTGCAACGGGATGGCTTTTTAGAAGGACATCCAATTACCATTTTTTTTTTTTTTGCTTTTTAGAGGGCAATTGGGGTTAAGTAACTTGCCCAAGGTCACAAGGCTAGTTTTGTGTTAAGTGTCTGAGGCCAGATTTGAGCTCAGGTCCTCCTGACTCCAGGGCCGGTGCTCTATTCACTGCGCCACCATCCAATTCCCATTTTCCCTTTGAAATGCTTCTTCCAATATATCTTCTCTACCTACTCCAGTCCATATTGTTTACCTCAGCCTATTCGTTTCTACTCTTCTTTTTAGAAGAATATAAAGTTGGGTCACAGGGAAATTTCCTTATAAAGAAAGGGCCCCAGAAACCCATGAAAGAAGGTTCTGGGTAGTCAAAATTCCCTTCTATAAAGAGGCAAATGCCAATTTGCCCATACACAATAACTCACATTTACAAAGCATTGTAAGGTTTGCAAAGCACTTTACAAATATGATTTCATTTGAAATTCACAAAAATCTTATGAGATACTATTCTTGTCCGTGTTTTAGAGATGAGAAGGTTGAGGCTCAAAGATATTGAATCACTTTCTTAGGGCCACATAGCTAGGGTTAAATCTGAACCAAGTATGTACAGTTCAGTGTGGGTTGGGTGTGGTTGTAACAACCTAGAATGAGTCATATTGATGACCAATCATGGCATTTGTCTATAGTGAGAAATGTGCTGTGCTTAAATGGATTGTTAATATGTTACAGCACTTCAAACAATTTTTTCTGAGCAGCCTGCAAAAAAAAAAAACTAAGTTAATATTGGGCAAAATTGATAGCCCAAGTTGGGAAATTAAGTGAAGAACAGGTAGAGGCCTGTCTGTCCAGTTGGGTCCAACTCTCCAAGAGCCCATTTTTGGGGTTTTCTTGGCAAAGATACTGGAGTGGTTTGCCTTTTCATTCTCCAGCTCATTTTACAGATGAGGAAACTGAGGCAAACAGGGTTAAGTGACTTGCCCAGGCTAACACAGTAAGTGTCTGAAGCCAGATTTGAACTCAGGAAGATGAGTCTTCCTGACTTCAGGCCCGGCACTCTATCCACTTCACCTTAGATGCCCAGGTTCTGTCTAGTATGGTTCAAATATACATTTCCATTTCTAAGGTTAAAACTTCAGTAACTTCAGTTACATTGAATAACCAGGTTCTGAGACATAGGAGTAAGAAAAGGATAGGTGAAAAGAAATAATCTTATTTTTTATTTTTTATTTTTTTGTCATAATTTAAAAGCAGACCATTTTCTGATTGATACATTAGAAGAAACAAGTTAAAATGATACTTGGTTAACATACTTCAACTGTTCAAATAATGCAGTTGTGAGGAAAAAAAGTTGTTTAATTGCAGTGAAGTTTAAATACGTGACAATATTACCTGGAGATGGTGAACATCTTCCATTTTTTTTAGTTTCCACTTAGGGAAGAACAAGACCAAATGGGTTAGGCTGCAATGAGAGGGATTTATCTAAAATGTCTGGAGGAAATTCCTAAAGTTCTTTCAAGATTGGAATGAGTTACTAAGGAAAATTGTGAATTCTCATTTAATTCACTGTAACATTTTTTAAAAGCTCTACTTTTTAGTTTAAAATTTTCTTTTTGTTATTATTAACTTCACCCCAAAACATGAAAATTTCTTTAAAAGAAGAATGAAAAAGGAGATTGTATATGACACTGTGAAAATCTATTATGTATAGCTTGTTTTTAAAATATATATACATATATAAAATTTAATGTGATATTTCCAGCGGCACTGTTCTTTGTCTGTATTGCCTCTGAAGTTTCCTTTCCTTTCTTCTATACATTTTAAAAGTGTTTCATTGGTCTTATTTTCTTCCTTTTCCTCTTTTTGGGAATATTACACCCCCCCTCCCCCAAACTCTCTCCAATAACTCTTGCCACTCTCTGAAAGCTCTCCCTTATAACAAATAAATATAGTCAAGAAAAACAAATCTAAACATTGGCTGTGTTCTAAAATGTATGCCTCATTCTGTACCTCCAGGCTATTGTCTCTCTCTGCCAAGAAGTGGAAAGCATGATTCAACATTCGCCTCCAGGAGTTGTGATTTGACTCATGGTTCTTTTCTTTTACAATGTTGCAGTCAAAACATCAAATATTCTCTTGGTTCTTCTCACTTCACACTGTATCAGTTCACAAAAGCCTTTGCAAGTTTCTCTGAATCTCTTTTTATTCCTCATAGCATAATAACATTCCCTGACATACACATACCATAGTTTGTTATACTTTCCCCAATTGTTGTGCACCCTTTTGATTCCAGTTCTTTGCTACAATAAAAAGTGTATATACATATACATGCATATGTAAAACATATGGTTCCTTTCCTACTTTCTTTGATCTCTTTGAAGTATATGCCCAATAATCATATTGCGGAATCAAAGGGTATATGCAGTTTAGTAACTTTGTGAGCATAGCTCCAAATTGGTTTTTGTAATGGTCAGGGACAGGGAACCTGTGGCTTCGAGGTCACAGGTCGCCTTCTAGGTCCTTGGGTGCAGTCTTTTGACTGAGTCCAAGCTCTACAGAACAAATCCTTGTATTAAGGGAATTTGTTCTGTGAAGTTTACATTCAGTCAAAGGGCTATACTTAACCTAGAGGGCCATATGTGACCTTGAGACTGTAGGTTCCCCACCCCTGGTAGATTAATTTATAGCTCCATTAGCAGTGCATTATTGTGCCTTTCCTACCCCTCCTTGAACAGCTGTCATTTTTCTTTTCTTTGTCCTTTGCCAATCTTATGGATGTGAGGTGAAACCTCAGGGTTGCTTTAATTTTAATTTCTAGTATTACTAGTGATGTGAAGCATTCTTTATTTTAAAAATTTTAAATTTAAAAAAATTATTTTTATTTATTATTATTTTATAAAAAATAAATTATTATTCATTAAAAAATAAAAAAAAACAATTCACAAAAAGAGTCATAAGAAGAACTACCATTTTAAGGTAGTTCTTATGACACTCTTTTTTTGTAAATTGTTTATAATCTTTGGCAACTTATCTATTTGGGAATCAATCTTGTTCTTATGTATTTCAATCCATTCCCTACATATTTGATGTATGAGAACTTTATTAAAGACATTTGCTGCCAAGATTTTGAAAAATGGAAGAAGAAAGAGTTTTCAAACCATAGGCCCATGATATTGACTCAAATTCCTGGGAGAATTCTAGAACTGGTCCTTAAATATGTGGTTATTTGAACCTCCAGAGTAAGTAGTGGATAATCCAAAGAGCCAACATGCCTTCATCATAAACAAATGTGACTTCATCAAAAACAGGTCCTACCAGACTAACAATATTTCCTTTTTTTTCTTGACAAGTTTTAACCTAGTAGAGGAAAGGAATATATTTTGCTTTAATTATGACAAAGTTATTGATAAAATATATCATATTCTTGTGGGAAAGATGGAGGGTTGGGAACTAGATGATGATATGATGAGGTGGATATAGAAGTAATGGGATAGCCAGACTAAAAGAGTAATTGTTAATGGTTAAATGTCAAGTTCTCCAGTAGAGTGCCCCAAGGTTCTGTGCTTAGTCCTCTGAAAAAGATCTGGAGATCTTAGTGCTACAAGCTCAATATGTGTCAGTAGGGTGTTGTGGGAGGCAAAAGATTTAATGTAATCCCAGGCAGTATTCAGAGCTGGCATAAGCCACCAGCAATAGGGAGGTGATAGATCCACTGTATTCTGCCCTTGTTAGACCTCATCTTTGATTCTGGGTTCTATGATTTAATAAGAGCACTGATGAGATGGAGATGATCCAGAAGAGGGCCATCATGTTGGTGAAGAGCCTTGTGTCCATGACATATAACTATTGACTCAAGGAAATGAATGTGGTTAGCCTGGAGAAAAGAAGAATTGGGACATGATCTATTTGTAGCACAAGCATTTGAAAGGGTGTCCTATGGAGGAAGGATTAGATTGTTCCATTTGGCCAGAACCAGGAGCAATGGGTGGAAGTTGAAAAAGACCAATTTATGATGGGTCAGGGAAAACTTTCTAATGGTTAGAGGTCTCCAAAAGTGGAATGATGTGTCTGCCTTGAGAGGTGGAGTCTCCCCATCCTGAGATGTTTTCAGATTGAGGCTTCATTGGGAATCTTATAGAGGGGGAGTGTTTTCAGAGATTGGTTGGCCTCAAAGGCACCAGTAAAAATGATGTAGTTGAGAGAGATAAGAAGGGGAACTACACTGTGTTTAAAGGTATCATAGATCATCAAAAAATAGCAATGCTTAATATATATTCATAGAATGACAAGAATTCAAGTACTTAAGTAAAAGGTTAATCAAACTTCAGGAAGAAAGAGCTATAATAGTTGAAAGAAGCTATAATAGCTGTGGACTTCCATGTGTTACCTTTTGCAGCTAGACAAATCATACAAAAAAGAAACAAAAAAGTTGAACCTGGGGGTGGCTAGGTGACCCAGTGAATAGAGCACTGGCTCTGGAGTCAGGAGGACCTGAGTTCAAATCCGACCTCAGACACTTGACACTTACTAGCCATGTGACCTTGGGCAAGTCACTTAACCCCAACTGCCCTGCCCTGATCCCTCAAAAAAAAAAACAACAAAACCCCCCCAAAAAACCTAAAAAAAGTTGAGCCTGAATATGCATTTTTCTTTGTTTTGATTTTTAGAAAAGACATCTATGATAGATATCTAGTGATTAGTGAATGGTAATAGAAAAAACACTATATACATTTTTCAGATTTCTGTTAGTATATAAACTCTCCCTCTGCTTAGGGCATAGAAACATCAGAAAAAATCAGAAAAAACAGAAATATTGAAAATATCCTTTACTGACCACAACAAAAAAAATCATAATCAATAAGGGGCACTCGAAAAAAAGGATTTAAACATACAAGAAGTCTAAATGATTTAATACATAAATCTGCCTCTTTGCATTTTTCTCTATTTCTCTTAGTTTCTACTCATCAGAAAAATTGCATTCCTTTTCTAATGTCAGCCCTTTAAGTACTTGGAGATGGGTTCCATGACCTTTGTCCCCCCCTCCCCATATGTCTTCTTTATTCTCCAACTGCTTCGGTACTATTTTCTTCACTGGCTTTATGGACTAAAGAGAGAGCAGATAGTAAGAAAATGTAGATAGCCAGTCAGCATGTATATAGTGCTTTAACATTTGCAAAGCACTTTACAAATATCTCATTAGATCCTCACAACAATCCTGGGAAGAAGGGTGTGTGTGTGTGTGTGTGTGTGTGTGTGTGTGTGTGTGTGTGTGTGTGTGTGTGTGTGTGTGTGTGTGTGTGTGTGTGTGACCTGAACCTTTTTTGTGGGCAAATGGAAAGGGCAGGTTTCTAGAAGATTTTAGACGGAGTAAAATCAAAGTTTGTAGAGGTATTAGTCTTAATAAAGAGTAGGAATATCTATTCTTTTGTGATTGAATCTGTTGTAGAGAAGGACTTGATATAATAATTTTGATGCCTAGAGATGGGGAGTTGAGGCAGTTCTCATTGAATGGCCTCAGTTTTTTTCAGTCAAATAGGAGGCTTGGACATTTGCTGTTGGAAAGGAGCAGAGGGGATAAGGGAGAAAAGAAAACATTTTCAATAATCACTGTAGTAAATGAGATAGAGAGTTGATGGTCTAGAAGTTTGAGAAGGTTCATAGCATTCATATGCTATGAACTTCCAGTAGGTTAAATCAACTCAACTTTGTGACCTTTTCAGTGATACTTTGCCATCATGTAGCAAGACTAGAAAAATCAGATAGTGGCAAATCCTCAATCCAGGAATGAGGATTCCCAGATAGTGAATAGTGGAAGGTGGAGAGAGGAGGGATTTTAGAGTTGTAACTAGTAGAACCTTATGATATTTTACATTACATAATTTATTTGACCCTTGAAATAACCTTGTGAGATAAGTAATTGGCCTGTTATTTTCCCCGTTTTGCAGATAAACCCCAATCCTGAGGGTTTTTGTGACTTACCCAAGATCATACAACTTGTAAGGGACAGAGGTGGGATACTTTCTCTTCTCTTGGCTTCCATGTCATTGTTCTTTCTTATTCTCTCCCTTTGAAATATCTTTTAAATTTTCTTTTCTGATTCTCTTTCTTCTGCACTCCCCTTAAGGTTGGTTGAATCCCAAGATTTTGTTTTTCCATTCTCTTATCTCTATAAATTCTCATCTTTGCAGTACAATTGCTTCCTATTGCTTCTGGTATCTTTCTATGACTTCCAGATCTAAATCACCATCCCTGTTTACTTCTTTGAATTCTGATCTCAAATTTCCAATTGCCTTGTTCTGGACATGTCTATCTGGATCCCCCACTCACCTCAAACAGTTGTCCTGACTTATATCTTGCCACTGGACCCATATGATTCCAGAGAAGGAAGTGAGGCTGGTGACTTTGCACAGCACCCCCTCACTTAAATCCAATTCACTTGCAAGTAATGGCATCACTTTCCTGATGTCATGGTCCTCTTCGAGAATAAAGGGCAAACAACAACAGCAACACACATACACACCATACATAGGCAGCTAGGTGGGACAGTGGATAGAACACTGGACTTGGAGTCAGGAAGACCTGAGTTTGAATTTGACCTAAAACACTTACTAGTTGGGTGAACTTGGGCAAGTCACTTAACCTCAGTTTGTCTCAGTCTCTTCATCAGCAAAATAGGGGTAAGAATTGCACCTACCTCTCCAGTTTGTTGTAAAAATCAAGTGAAATAATAATTGTAAAGCACTTAGCACAATGGCTGGCACATACTAAGCACATGTTAGCTATTATTATATAGTAAAATATATGAAGTATTCTTTAAAGAAGTGGGAGAAAAACCTGGAAGGACTTACATGAATGAATGCAAAATGAAGCAGGCAGAACCAGGAGACCATAGTACACAGTAACAGCAATATTGTACAGTGATCAACCAAATGACTTAGCTATTCTTAGCAATGAAAGGATCTGAGACAATTCTGAAGGCCTTATGATGAAAAATGCTCTCCACCTCTAGAGAAAGAACTGGTATATCCTGTATAAAGATCAAAGTATACTTCTTAAAAACTTTAGTTTTCTTGTTTTTTTTTTGTTTGTGTTTTCTTTCACAACATGACTAATACAGAAATATGTTTTGCATGACTGCACATGCATAACCTATGTCAAATTGCTTGCCTTCTCAATGAAAGGGAAAGAGTGGGAGGGAGACAATTTGCAACTCAAAAATTTTAAAAAAATGAATGTTAAAAGTGTTTACATGTAATTACAAAAAACATGCTGAAAAAATAAAGAAGTGGGAGGAAGTGTCTTATAGCTCTTCTTGGAGGTCAAGTTTGGTGAATATACTTTCCCAGCATTATGTTTTTATTATTTTGTCATTTTTTTACATTTCCATTGCTTTTGTAATTGTGTATATGATTTTCCTGGGTTTATTTTATTTTACTTTGCAATAGTTCATATATCTTTCAGTGATTCTCTGTATTAATCAAGTAAATTGTTTCTTATGGCACAATATTTTCCCATTACATTCGTCTACCACAATGTTTAGTCATTCCCCATTATATAGTTATATACATTATTTCCAGTTCTTTGCTTATACAGACAACCTGGTATAGTGGAGAGGGGTAGTGTTGCACAATGGATAGAATGCTCTCCTCAAAACCAAGAAGGCCTGGGTTCAGGTCCTGCCTCTGGGATGTAGTGGTTCTGTGAGACCCTTGATAAGGAACTTAAACTCTCAGTGCTCTAGGGAGCTTTCTATGACTATAAGTTACAGAGAAGGTACAGACCTGAATTGGTACACTGTTCTCACCTGTAGAACCTATAGAACCGTATAGCAATGAAACTATAGAAAATCATAGTTCTGGTTCCTAGTCCTTCCCCACCTTTCTTACCATAAAAGTGATCATATGTGTATATATATATGTATGTATGTATATACCGTGTTTCCCCGATAATAAGACCTATCCCGAAAATAAGCCCTCCCCTTACTGTGTAAGATTCCTCTAAAATAAGCCCTCCCCCCGAAAATAAGCCCTATTGAGATTGCGGTACCCTCTGTATGCACCGTCCCCCCCCCCTTGAAACGCACGCCGCGCTCCGAGCTGCATCCAATCAGAGCTGCAGCAGTGAGCGCGTCATCCTGTTCTTCCCCAGTGATTTGCTTATTAAATAAAGGTACATTTTTTTTGTTCACATTTACCTGTTTATTAAAATTGCTGTCAATGTTCATTAAAATAAGCCCTCCCCTGAAAATAAGCCCTCTGGTGTTTTTCTGTCAAAAAAAAATAATAAGACAGTGTCTTATTATCGGGGAAACACGGTATACACATACACACACACATATATAGTTGGTATGTTAAGGCTGTCCTGTCATTAATTTCTTTGGGGTATATGCCCAGCGATGAAATATCTGGGTCAAAGGTTATGGATATTTCAGTAATTTTTTTGTGTGTAATTCCAAATTGCTTTTCAATTCACATTACATATTTCTCCACAACCCCTTCATCACTAATGTAATGTAATAGTATTATTATCTTGACAATTTACTGGGTGTAAGCTTAAACCTCAGGATTGTTTTTATTTGAATTTCTCTTATTGGTATTTACATCACTCATATGATTGTTAACAATTTCACAGCAACTTTCTGTGTGTGTGTGTGTGTGTTTGGTAGCAAAGATGACTCCAACAAAAATAGGAAAGTTTAGAAAAGGCAGGATGTAGAGAAAGACAACGAGTTCTCTTTTGGACATGCTGAATTTGAGATTCAGATGGGTTATTTAGGTGGAGATGTCCAGCGGACATTGGTGATATGGAGTTAAGGAAGAAGACTAGGTTGGATATATGATATTTTGTCACAGTGAGTGTGGCATGCATCAGTTTAAACCACAAGAGAGGATGACATCACCAAGAGATAGAGCATAGAGAGAGCAGACTGAATAAAGCCTTGAGGACCCTCATGTTCAAGGATAGGAAATAGATGATGATGCAGGAATGGAGAAGACTGTAGATTAAAGAACGAGATGGAATCATGTGCACAACTCCTATTCATTCAGATGAGGAAACTGAGGCACGGAACATTAAAAAAATGAATCCAACGTCTCACAGCTAGCAAACATTGGCACCAGAAACAGGGCTCATAATTCCAAGGCTAGTGCTGTCTCCTTTCAATCAGGCTGCCTTACCCATTCAAACCATGTTTAGGGCACCTTGATAGATGTGAGGGATACAAAGATGAAGAAGGACATGAGACCTGCCTACAAATAGCTTATAATTTAATGGGATATTTAGAAGGACAGGGTGAGATATCTGTAACTAAATACAAAACAAGTTGGAATCACATACAGGAAAGGCAAAAAAACGGAGGACTAAAATATTGGGAGAGAGGTAACTCCTCTAGCCTTGGGGATCTGGGAGGAACTCATAGAGGAGGTGGTGCCTGAGCTGGGCTTCTGCAGCGAGAGATGTGGAAAGAGCCCATTCAGATATGGGGGTCAGCAAGTGCTGATTCATAAAACGAGAAATGCAATACAGAATTGGGGAATAGCTGGCAATTCAGTTTGACTTCGACTTAGAGAACATGAATAGGAATGTGATAAAATATGGTGGGAAAGGCAGGTTGGAGCCAGATATTGAACAGCCTTGAATGCAAAGTTTCTATTTTTTGCGTCAGGTAATAGGGAAAGACTGAAGACTGAAGGAGTAACAAAGTTTGACCAATTTCTTAGGAAGGTTATTTTGGAAGTTCTGTGAAAGTTGGATTGGAAAGAGGAGAGAGATTATGGCAGAGAAACAATTTAGGGGGAGTATTATGACAGTTAAGAGGTAAAAAGCTGGAAGTGAAAAGGAGGGAATCACCAAGTTAAATATTGTAGAGGTTAAAAGAAAGGTTGAAATTTTATTTTATTTCCAGGTCATATGATCAAGAAGATGACAGACATTTTTCCCTAGTCCTCACTAACTCCTTCCTGTGTTCAACAAAACAAAGCAAAATAAAACAAAACAAAAAGCAAAGAGGAATTATATGCCACATGTAGAGCATTTGTAGCTGAGTTCACAGGATAAGAAATAGAGCTACAACAAAGTAAAAGCTTTGTGAAGTCACAGTGAAGAATACTAATCCTTAAAACACTCATTCAATACCCCTTCCCAACCAGGCAAGAATATACAAACCAATTCACAGGCTTTTGCCTGGTATCTGCACTGGGATTTCCTTTCTGCTGCAGAGGCTTGCAGTATAACTCACAAGACAATTACTGATTCTGTCTAATGATGTGGTGTTGAGATAGCATACTGCATTCTACCCAGCATCTAGGCTGACCCCAGCCAGAGCTCCAGAGACTTGGTCCAAAACACTCCTGCCCCTTCCCAACTTTCCAAAATGGCAGATGTTGATTCAGCTTAGCCATAACAGGAAAGGATAGAGAGCCAAGGGAGGTACTGGGGCAAGGGGTCAATATAAATGGCTACACCTGGCCTGACAGAAATATTCTGAAACCCAGATGAAGCCAGTAACTGTTCCTCTCCCTGACCAGAGGCTGTTTAAGGCAGAGAGTAAGCCTGGTGAAATATAAATCCCCTAAATGGTATAAAGCTGAAACAGCTTTACAACTCATTCCTTGGGTTGTACCTATGATCAAAGGAAAAGAAATCAGAAAGTCACAGAAGAGTATAAGGATGATAGACTGAAAAACACATATTTGAGGATGAAAAAAATTTAATTCAAAACCTAGAGCATAAGCAGACAATTTAGCAGAGAGTATCCTAAAACTAGAAGAAAGGATAAGTACTAAACCCTCAAAGAGAGAACATAACTTTCTTAATAAATATTACAAGAAAAGGAAAGTGAGTCGGTGTCTAATAAATTACAAAATACTGTTAAATCCTGAGAGCATGGAACAGCAACAAGAAATTCCAGAATGGTTCAAAAGAGAAATGAAATCTACAAGAGAAGACATTACAAATGAGAAAGTGTTGGAATATATAGCTACCAAAGCAGAAATAGTAACCAAACTGGAATATTGGGAAAAAAAAAAAGGAATCCAATGTGGCAGATTTCTCAGAGGAAACAATAGAAAATAAAGGACTTACATTTCCAATATACTGAAATAAGAGACAAATTTGAAATGGAGAATCAAAAGGCAACAGTGACAAAACAACACATGATCTCTATACAAGCAACAGCCATGGACCTCAACGATAGCTCCACAGAGACAACTTAAATGTCTAGGTCTTCCAAATGAATATGACAAAGCAAAAAACCCGAACACTAGAATTCAGGAAAGAATGAAATAAAATGTCTAAAACTTCTGAATACATAAAACAAAACGCTAACTGAAAGAATATACAAATCACTTCCAGAAAACAAATGAACATACTTCCAATTCCAAGATACAGAGTAGCCAGGATATATAACATATATCCTATATAAAGGAAAGGAAATTAGAATAACAAGACTACTCTGTACCCACTAAAACTATATACCCTGAAAACCCAAAAGAAAGGCACTTCTGCCAAAAAAAATTACCAAACACTTTGAAATAATTCAGTTTTAGAAAAAGAAATTGAATTAGCTGTCAAGATAGCACCAAAGAGAAAAAGTCCTGGTCCACATGGATTTGTAGGAAAATTCTATCAAATTTTTTAGGAACAATTAATATCTATGTGATAAAAATTGTTCTCAAAAATTTAGAAAGTGCTTCTTTTTTATGAGACAAACATCACTCCAATACCTAAGCCAGGGAAAGCTAAAGTAAAGCAAAATAATTATAAGCAAACATAATGAATTAATATTAATTAAAGATTATCAATAAAATTCTGGCATAAAGATTTCTGTCTTTTAGTTTTTAAAATCCTTCATTATGATCGCATTGAATTTATATCAGGGATGCAAGGATAGTTAACACTAGGGAAAAAATTCACCTAATTAATCATATTGAAACAAAAATATTACAAGCTGCATGTATATCTCAGCAAATGAAAAAATAGCCTTTGGTAAAATGCATCTTTTATTTATGCTAAAATCTTACAAAGTATAGGCATAATAGATGAAAAAATATTTATTGCTTATGTCTAGGCCTTATCAACACAATACAAATGACAATACTACAAAAATTAATGTATAAATTTAATGTTATACCAATCAAATCACCAAAGGGATATTTTTCAAAGCTAGATAAAATAATAACAATTCATTTTGAAAAATAAAATATTTAGAATAAGGAAAATAATAAAAAAAGATTAGAATGAAGGAGAAATTGTATTTCCAGAAATCATACTGAATCATTATGTTGTCATAACATATCATATCATAGATCAATCTCATTTCATAACATATCATATTATAGTATAAAGCATCAATCATCAAGATGATTTGGTACTGGTTAAAAAATATTGAAACAGATTAGACAAAGGAGGATCAGAAATAATTGAATTCAATAATCCGGTGATTATCTCCAAGACATAAATTAATAGGGAAAGATCTCCCTATTTGACAAGAATTACTGGGAAAACTGGAGAACCATCTAGCAGGAATTATATTTAGATCAATTTCTTATACCATATTTCACAATAAATTAAAAATGAATATATGACCTCAATATTAAAGATCATGTCATTAAAAAATTAGGAAAAGCAAGTGATATCCCTTTTACAGCTATGAGTTGGAGGTGAATTCTTTTTTTTTTTTTTTTTTTGCTTTTTGGAAGGGTGAAGGTAGGTCAATTGGGGCTAAGTGACTTGCCCAAGGTTGCACGGCTAGTTTTGTGTTAAGTGTCTGAGGCTGGATCAGAATTCAGGTCTTCCTGACTCCAGGGCTGGTGCTCTATTCACTGAACAACCTAGCCTCCCCTGGAGGTGAATTCTTAACCAAACAAGGCATAGAAGCAATCAAAAAGAATAAAATGGATCATTTTGATTAAATGAAATTGAAAGACTTTTGTAGGGAGAAAAATAATGCAACCAGGATAACAAGGAAAGCTGCTAATTGGGGAAAAAAATCTTTGTATCCAATATCTGATAAGGATATGATAACTAAACTATATTGACAATTAGCAAAAACATATAAAATGAAAAAGCACTTCTTAGTAATAAAGAGTAGTATATAGTATTTTATTTTAAAACCCATCAATCATTCTGGTACATTTTCAGTACCCAATGGGATGAAGGAATGAAGAATGAAAGCAAGTATTAATTAAGCATTTGCTATATGCCAGGCACTGTGCTAAGCTCTTTACAAACATCTCATCTGATCCTCATAACAACCCTGGGAGACTGGTACTATTCTTATTCTATTTTATAATTGAGGAAACTGAGGCAGAGAGAGGGTCACTGATTTGCCCACTCTTACCGATTCCAGGCCCCATGGTCTATCTACTGCACCCCTTGACTCCATAGTACAACTATTGATGGAGAAGAGAGTTTGGGTTGCAATTGAAGAACTTCAGTTCAAAATTGTTCTACCCCTAACTAGCTGTATGTTCTTTAGGGAAATCACTTAAAATTTCTACCCTTAGATTTCTCATCTGTAAAAGGAAAGGGATGAATGAGATGACCTCTAAGGTAAGGCATTTAGGATTTCATCTCATGTGCCTTCTGCTTGTTTTCTATGTGAAAGATGCCACATTATGCGCTGGATAATTTTAGGTGTTCTTTGAAAATGTAAACAAGGCAGATGGAGAATAGGTTTGGCCAGCATTGCTCTGATAATTCAGGCTTTGCCTAGAGGCTGGAGAATGTTAAAGAAGCCTTATCACCCTCTAGTGGTGTTAAAGGTGCACTGATGACAGTCTCAGCTCTATTTTTCTCCATCTTTCTCATCACATCCAGCCTCTGTGGAACCTGGAGGGTCCCCATCCAGCCTGCACTACAGTGCACAAAACCAGAGTCAGTGTCAGTAGTTTGAATTTCAGATGGCCAAGAAAAGACCCTAGGAAAAGCAAAAAATACATTAGCCATAGAGAGGATCTCTGCTTTTTATTTCTGGTTCTCTGTATGGCTTGCGTCACAGAGCATGCCAAGCGTTTTTAAGAGACAGAAACTTCATCATCTTTTCCCTAAAACCCTTCCTTCTTCCAAACTTCCCATCAAGGGTACCACCATCCTCCCAGTCACCTGGGCTCACAGTATAGGTATCATCTTTGGCTCCTTACTTACACTCATCCCACATGACCAATCTGTTGTCAAATCTTCTTGTTTCAACCTTCAAAACATGTCTTATTTATATCTCATCCTCTCCAATCACACAACAGCCACCCTGGTGCAAGACCTCATCATGTGTTACCTAGACTGTTACAGCCTTCTGATTGGCTGGCCTTCCCCATGTCTCTCCCCACTATTTAGCTGTGAAAGTGATCTTCCTAAAGTGTAGGTTTGACATCATCACTCCTTTACTCAATAAACTCCGACGGATCCCTATTATTTCCAACTAAATATAAAATACTCTATTTGGCAATTAAAATCTTTCACAGCCTGACCCATTTCCACCTTTCCAGTCTTCTTAAACTTTACTTCCTTCTACACACTCTGTTTTCTTGTCACTGCTCTGCCTTCTTGTCGTTCCTTGAACATGGACATTCCATTGCCAGACTCCCTGGTTTTTCACTGACTGTCTCCCATTCCTGGAATGCTGTACCTACTGAGCCTTGCCTCTGTGTTTTCTAGCTTCCTTTTAGACTCCGCTGCCCATCTTCCAGTCCCATCCTGCCTCCTGTTAGAGCCTTATCTCCAAAAGAATGAGAACAGTTTGTTCCAATGGACATGAATGTGGGTGAAGAAGGCTCTGCAGAATAATTAGAACTTGGTCAGACAATGAAGACACCAAGATCATCCACTGCATCCTTGGCCATGCCAATCATCTTGACTTTTGTCCTGCCACTTGACTTTGGTGACTGGAAGAGAGAGTGAGGCTAATATTCAGTTCTGCCTCACTTAAATCCAATTCATACACAAGTAAAGGCATCACCCCCGATGTCATTGGTCTTCTTCAAAAATGAAGAATGAATAGCAAACAACCTCCCATTTACACTGTATTATATATCGTACGTACATAGTTGCTTGCATGTTGTCTCCTCTATTAGAATGTAAGCCCTTTGCGGGTAGAGATGATATTTTTGCCTTCTAATCCCTAGCTCTTAGTAAAGTTCACAAGGCAGATCCTGGATCAGTGTTCCCAAGATCCTGAAGCAGAATCAAACCTAGGACTCAGATAAGTCAGACTTTGAAAAACAAGAGATCTTGCTGATCACCCAGGTCAACTCTTTCATTTTACAAAGGCAAATACTGAAGACCAAGGAGGGAGACTGGAGCCTATCCTGAGTTTTGATGTGACTTGTTGCAACTGAATTGGTCAAACACTTGTTGGAGTTGGGTACCAACATGCCAGCAGATATTGAGAACTGGGTGGGGCATTGTATAGTATCTAGTTCAAAGCCCCTCATTGTATAGCTGATGAGGAGGGGCGCAGAGGGGAAGGGGCTTGATCAAGGATTCAGGGGGAAGAGCTGAGATCAAATCCAAACTAGGGTTTTCTCTCCTCCGACATTGCCTGATGTTCACAAATGTGTTGCCTAAGACTTTGTCCTGGGATTCACTGAGGGTCATTTGGGGGTGGGGAGGAGTCAATAAAACCCTTCCTAGCAAAAATAAATCTACTTACCCTTGCAGCTATGACAATGAGAATCACTGAAACTTACATCACTTCAGACACCAGAGTAGAAAAGCTGTTATGAATTAACTACTTATGCCATATTCCTCCTGCTTTAATAGAAGGTTTATTATACTGAACTTCTGGATTGGGTCTCTCCTACTCCAATATTGTAGCCAGAAGACTTAAAAGTGAGAAGTTGGAATCCACTTGAAAATTCTTGGCTTTTGGAGGATGAAACTGTGAAGTACTAGAACATTGTACCCTCTGATACATGCATTTTGTTTTACTATGTTTTCATCTACTCTAATTAAATAGTTGCTTAACCAGTTTAACTGGGTTGGGGGTGGAGGAAGTATATGAATGACAAAACCAAAACCGAATCTGAAAAGAATAGGAATGACTGGTAGCTGGGGACAGAGCCAAGTGTTACTAATAATAAATAGGAACTAGACCTGTGATTTCATTTTTATAGGAAAATCCCTCCCTCTTTAATGCAACATATAGCCTTAGTGAGTGACTTGCCTAGAACGTACAGAGCCAGTATGTGTCAAAGATGGGACTCGTACCCAGGATTTTCTGACTCTGAGACCAGCTTTCTATCCATACTGCCATGTTGCTTCTCAGATGACCATTAAGAAACATTCCTAGACTAAACGGAGCAGAAATACACGATAGTGTAGGCATCATAGGAGTGGTTGACAAACATCTTGTCCATCATCCTAAAGGTTAAAGTCAGACATTTACATGTAACATTTTTATTTCCAAAACACTTGTGATCTTAAGATCATAGGACTGAGAGTAGGAAGGGAGCTTAGAGGTCTCCTCTGCAATCCTTCATTTTATAGCTAAGGAAACCAAGGCTAAGTGAAGGGAAGTAATTTTCCTTAGGTCACACAGATAGTAATTATCAGGACTGTTCTCCCATTAGTATGTATCCTACTTTGCATTTTCTCCCTTAAAATTCCCTCTAGATACTTCATTGTGGCCGTAAGATGACCCTTGGCTGTTAGATACTAGTCCAGTGGAGGATCTCTTTTGAATTATTTTAACATGGATAGGATTTGGGTAGTGGTGTAATGATAGACTATGTATCTATCATCTGAGGGCTAGTTTAGCTAAATTTGCAAAAGTTTATCACCAAATAGTTAGCTACTGGACAATATTACATATCATTATCACCGTTGTTATTGTTCACAATCCAAGAAGTTGTTGTTGTTGAGTTGTTTTAGACTCTTCATGACCCTGTTTGGGGTTTTCTTGGCAATGATACTGGAGTCGTTTACCATATCCTTTTTTAACTCATTTTATAGATGAGGAAACTGAATCAAAACGGTTAAGTGACTTGCCCAGGTTCACAGAGCTAGTAAGTGTCTGAGGCCAGATTTGAACTGAGGAAGATGAGTCTTCCTGAGTCCAGACCCGGTGTTCTATCTACTGTGCCATGTATTTGTCCCAAGAATTCAGTACAATTCAAGACATTTTCTATTAAAGTATATAGAGAGTTTTGAGTTGGGTTGGTAGAGACAGTATTCATTGTCAAAGAAATGATAACTGTTTGGTGCTTTGGAATACCTTTGCTTTTGAATAATGTTCTTTTCAAAAATAGTTTTCCCTATCTTATTTCAAGTAGTATTACTCACTTACAGAAGGAAAACTTGAAGAATAGAGGTGCTAAAGGAATCTCTCAAAGAAATTAGTGGCACGTCCTGGAGCAGAGGCAACATCTGTTAAGTTCAAGTCATGATCAGGATGACACCATGAGGATGTCTTGATTATCATTCAGTTCAATTCATCAAATATTTGTTAAGGACCTACTAGCTTAGTTTCTACTTAGGAGATACAACATGCACATTAAGTAAATACAAACTGTATAAAAGGTAATTAAACGTCTAATAGCTTACCTTCTATGGGAGAGAAGCAACATTTTTAGATAAGTAATACAAAATATATGCAAAAAAAGTAATTAATAAAATAACAAATATGGCAGCTAGGTGGCAGGATTGGCTGTGTGGTACAATGGATAGAGAACAGAGCCTGGAGTCAGGAGGACTAGAGTTCAAATATGACCTCAGACACTTACTAGCTATGTGACCCTGGGCAAGTCATTTAACCTGTTTGCCTCAGTTTCTTTATCTGTAAAATGAGCTGGACACGGAAATAGAAAATCTTTGCTAAGAAAATCCCAAATGGGGTCATAAAGAGTCAGACACAACTGAAGAACAACAACTAACAAGTAGGGTATCAAGAAGAGTCCCCTATAGGAGGTGATGTTTGAGCTGAGCCTTTCCTCAAAGTAGGGTGTCCAAGAGACATCCATTGGGAGGGAGGGAGTTCTAGGCATGGGGGTCAGCCTTTACAAAGTCTTTCAGGCAGGCAACATTTATTAAGCTTATGTACCAGGCACCATGCTAAACACTGAGAATATAAATACAAGCAAAAGGAAGCTCAACCCCTGTTCTCAAACTGCTTACCATCTAGTGGGGAATACTACATATAAAATGAGACTGAAAAGGTGGGAAGGGGGAAGAAGAAGGTTTTGTCCGGAGTGTAGTCTGGTGAAAAATGAAGAGATGGTTGGCCTGGGGATACTCCTCAAATGGAGGTTCTTGGAAGAGCTATCCAATCAGAGGGGGAAGAGGACTGTGTGAGGGGACTGTTGAAGCTTGGGTTCCAGAGAGGAAGTGATCTTCCAGGATGAAGTGATTTCAGGGGCATGATTGAGAAATATGGAAGAATGCAGTAGTATGGGAAATGAAGAGGGATGGAAGTAGAATGTAGAATGTTGTATACAAGGAACAGCAAGTGGATCAATTAGGCTAGAATATAGAGTACATGAGGGGAAGTCACATGTAATCTGTTTGGAAGGACGGGCTGAAACCATATTGTTAAGGGCTTTACATGCCAAACACAGAAGTATATTTTATTTCTGAGGCAATAGGGATCCACTGAAGTTGGTGGGTGATTTAGTCAGACCTGTGTTTTAGGGACATCACCTTGGCAACTGTATGGAGGATGGTTTGGAGAGGGGAGAGGCTCTTGAAAAAGTCTAGGCCACAAGTGAGGAGGTCCTGAATTAGAGAAATTGTTATGTGAATGAAGGGAACAGGAAAAACGAAAGTTTGCAGAGATAAAATTGACCAGGCTTGACAATTTCTGCTCTGATCAATGAAATTGCTGTCCATGAAAACTGCTAAATTCAAATTAGAGCTCCCCCTTCTCCCTCCCCCATCCAGTTTCCAGAGAGTTAAACAAGAAAATGTAGAAACTGTTATTCATTTGATAGTGAATGTAGCCTTTGGGCCACATTTTACAAAAGTGGTATGTGGTTTTTCAAAATTAAGCTCAGTGATGACTTTTGGCCTCAAATATTTTACAATCAAATGCAATTGCCTTGGGAATTGGCCTCAATAACTGGGAAGGCAGATGTGATTATCCAGAATTCACCATGGGATTAATATGAACAAATGTGGCATACAGCAAGCAGCTAAGATTACATCAGTACCTCCCTTGACACATGGATTTTCATGGAAATGGCCTAATCAAAAGCAGTATCAAAATTTTCTCTCTGATTCACAACCTCCAAAAAAAAAAATCGTTTCTTGCAATGAATTAGGAACATAAAAAGAGAAATGCTCAGTTCAAATCACCAAGCATTTATTAAGCGCCTACTTTTGTAAAAGGTACTACACTAAGTACTGATGGAAATACAAAGGCAAAAGTGAATTATTTATTAATCCATTTCCTCAAGGAGTTAACATTACTTACTAGGGCAAGAGTTCCTAACCTTTTTTGTGTAACGAACCCCTTTGGCAGTCTGATGAAGCCTATATATCCCTTTTCAGAATAATGTTTTTAAATGCATTAAAAACAAACCACATAATAAACTACAAAATAAACCAAAGGTTAGTTAAAATAGCAGTGCATTCCCCCCTCCCCCCCATCCAAGTCCCTGGATCTCAGGTTAAGAACCACTGCAATAGGGGGTAGAGAAGAAAAGTCATTACAAGATAATTTGAGTAATGAGAGATATCACAACTGGTAATACAAAGAGATTTGAATTGAATCTTGAAGGAAACTAAGAATTTTAAAGGTTTGAGGTTAGGAGGAAGTACATTCCAAGCAGAGGGGAATGGCGCATCCAAAGGCAGGAATGCTCATTATGAATTTAGAATGTTTGAGCAATAGCTGGCAGTCCATTGTGTATGGATTGTAGAAAGCATGAAGGAAAGGTAAGCCAGAGCTAGACTGTGATGTTTTTAAGGCCAGGCTGGAGACTTTGTATTTTATACTGGAGATAAAGTATAAAAGATAAAAGAGAGCCCCTGGTGCTTTTTGAACAAGGAAATGATGTTCTCAGAAATGCTCCAGGAAGATTATTTTGCCAGATGTGTGAAAGATCAAGCATTTATTAAGGGCTTCTTATGTATGAGACACTGTGCTAGGTTTCAGGGATACAAAGAAACAATAAAACAAAAAGTTTCTGCCTTCAAGGAGCTTATATTCTAATTCTATTGTTGTTCAGTCATTTCAATCATGTCTTCATGACCCTGTTTGGGGTTTTCTTGGCAAAGATACTGGAGTGGTTTGTCATTTCCTTCTTCAGCTCATTTTGCAGATGAGGAAACTGAAACTAACAGGGTTAAGTGACTTGCCCAGGGTCACTCTGGTAGTGTCTGAGACCAAATTTAAACTTAGGTCTTCCTGACTCCAGCCCTGGCATTCTAGCCACTGAACTACCTAGCTACCCATGGAGATGACATGCACAGAATTAGATATTACAGATGTAATTACAGATTACATAATTAAGATATGTCTATCTATCTATCTTATACCTAACTTTGTGATATCATATCTACAAATATATGCATGTGTGTATATATGTTTACACACATGTATACACACATACATGCACATATATACATGGAGTAGATAGAAGGTAATGATAGAGGAGAAGGTACTAGCAGTAAAAGGAGACTTCTTGAAGGAGGTGGAATTTAGGATGAGTTCTGAAGGAAACCAGGGTGTCTAACAGGCAGAGGTCTAGATAGAAAGTATTTCAGGTATGGAAATGCTCTAGCCAGTACAAAGGCATGTAGATAGAAGATGGAGTGTTGTATGTGAGGAACACTAAGTTGGCTAGTATGACTGGACCTTAGAGTGCTTGGAGGAGAATAATGTGTAAGAATTTTGGAAAGCTAGGAAGGGGCCATGGAAGAGGATCATCTTTATATAGGCCACATAAGCTCTGAGTTTCCTTATACAAATTTCTACTATCACAAATGAGTTTTGGGTCTTAGAGAAAATCTGTATTTCTTCTTCAGGGCACTAGAGGGTGCCCCTGAGGAGTTGGGAATAATTCTGTAAAGCCATTAGCTTGAGTCCCACTAGTGTGCTACCCCATCATGATTTTCAATTAAGAATAATTGAACCTTATTCAGTCAACCTTAAGTAGCTTTTAGAAAGGGGTCTTTACTAGGTAGTACAAAACATTCCTCACTTCCCAATATCTGTGACACACTCTCCCAAAAGTATATACAGAGCCTAGGATAAAGTAGACTCAAGGTTAGAGAGCATTTGTGGCAAAGGAAAACTCAAAATTCCTGGTTGCTAGAAGTCCTTTTCTCCCATTTCTGAAGGGCTCAAGAAGTTTCTGTCAAATAAAGTATGGTTTCTTTGCTGGGCTCCTTGTTTAGCCATGAATTTATGTACAGTCTGTCCTTGGTTCCCAATGCAGCCACTGCCATCAACTCATCTGGGAATGTTGCTAGGACACTGATGGGAAGATAAGTCCAACCCATAACCTTTGAAGCTTGCAATGTTCTCTTATGGCTAAAGGTGAAGGAGATGGACATGGACCAGTGCCAGAGATTCTGATTCTGCTCCTCAGTGGTTTTACAGGGATATCACACTTCAACATCTCAAATAACTAGCTCTAACTTATTTATAGATCATCCCTGTGTCATGACCGAGTTTCCTAAACCTATCCAACTACAGTTCTTGTGCAACTTCATTTTTTGTCTGAAGCCTGTGAGTGGGATTGATTGTGCAACTTATCACTTACTTTAAATAAGGTAGAGTGACTTGTTTGAATGAGGGAAGTGATGGCCAGATCCTATCATTAAGAAAATAACTCTTGGGGCGCCCAGGTAGCACAGTGAGTAAGAGCACCGGCCCCAGTGTCGGGATGACCTGGAGGATCAAATCCGGCCTCAGACACTTAGCACCCACCCAGAAACACCTGGCCGTGTAATCTTGAGCAAGTTACTTAACCCCAATTGCTTAGGGGCAGCCAGGTGGCTCAGCGAGTAAGAGCACCGGCCCCAGTGTTGGGATGACTTGGAGGATCAAATCTGGGCTCAGATACTTAGCATCACACCCTGAAATAACTGGCTGTGTAACCTTGAGCAAGTTACTTAACCCCAATTGCTTTAAAAAAAAAACCAAGAAAATAACTCTGGCAGCTGCGTGGAGGATGGACTGGAGAGGGGAGAGAGTTGAGGCAGCAAGCCCAATCAGGAGATTCTTGCAATACTATAGGTGAGAAGTGAGGAGGACCTTAATTAGAGTGGTAGCTCTAGTTGCAGAGACATATTTGGAGGTAGAAATGATAAGATTTGGCTAATGATTGGACGTGTGGGGTGAGAAAGAATGAAAAAATTGAGTTTGACACAAAAGTCTCTTTGGGGACTATAAAATGGGTGATTCTCTTGATAGTAGGAGAAAAAAAGTAGGTTTGGGGTAGGGAAAGTTAATGAGGTCTCCTGTGAACATGTTGAGTTTAAGAAGCCTGTCAAACATTCAATTCAAAGAGGGCCTTAGGGAGGAATAGAAAGGTTGCCTTGCTATAGTGAGGACATAGTTGAGATTAGCATGGATTGGAGAGTGGAGAGGTTAGAAGTAGAGATAGCAATTAAGGAACCTGTTGTAGTAGTTGAGTAGTTGAGGACTCTGATTAGGGTGGTAGTGGGGTAGGTGGAGAGATGTAGGGCAGGAATGAGAAATGTTGTGGAGAAATACATTAAAGGTTTGAATGGAGGTCTTAAGGGTAAGAAAGAATGGAAAGTCAGGGCTGGTTATATCCACAACCGAAACAGAAATAGGGATTCTGTGTGTGTGTGTGTGTGTGTGTGTGTGTGTGCGTGTGCGTGTGTGTGTGTAACCGACTGAAAGATAGAGTTTTGTTTTGGACATGTCGAGACTGAGATGCAGCTGGGGAATTCAGATAGAGGTGTTTAGTAAGCAGAGGATGGTGCAAGCCTAGAGCTCAGGATTGAGAGGAGGTTTGTATGAATGGTTTTGGAAGTCATCTGCATAGAGATTATAAATATACCCACGGAAACTGATGAGATCACTAAGTGAGAGAGTATATAGAGAGAACAGGAGAGGGCTGATGATTCAGCAAAAGATCTTGAGAAGGAGTGACCAGACAGGCAGAAGAACCCAGACAGGGCAGTATCATGAAAGCAGAGGAAAGAGCATTCAGGGAAAGAGTGTGTTCAGCGATTAAAAACAGCAGAGAGATAAAAAGAAAGTATAAATAGGTCACTTTGAATGGAGCACTTTCTGAATAATGTCATTGGATTCATTGGATAGTAAGCTGTCTGGCTTTTTGAGTATTATTACTTGATTACAGTAACTTCCTACTTATGAGAAAATATCTATTGTGGCACAGAAGGTGGTGGGTAACCCTGATGTGGGCGAAAGAATTTAGTCACTTACAAGTCTGTACCAAACCTAACTGGTTTACCGATGGATTGCTATGACTACCAAACACTTTGTATCTGTTCTTTTTCCCACCCACATTGCCGATATTTTCCCTACATTTCTAAAGCTTGTCAAATTCCAACTCCCAAGCTGGCTTTGTTTGTGGCCTCAAATTCCCCATTGTCTGACTAAAGGTTAGTTGTCTTTATCCAAAGGAAAGCTGTGCTTGAAAAACGACAAACTTTCATCTTGTGGATCCAACCCCTTCCTCTGCTCTGATTGCTATCATATCTTCAATGTGTACTCTTTTTCATTGATTTATTTTGAACTTAAATACATAATAAGGAAAGACAAAGAAACACATTAAAAACTTAAATATTAAAACAAATACAAAATAAGAAAAGAAAAAAAAAAGCATTGCCATGTGCATAGCAGGATGTAAGAGAAGATTCAAAATACACAGAAATAATTCAGGAAAGCCTATATAATAAATACTACACATTGTGTTCAGAGCTGTCCATATTTTCTTTGCTTCCTTCTAAGTTTCCTCAATGTACTCTTAAATGTTTGTGTAAAGACCCAAAGTTAGATTGTTAAAATTAAAAGATCATATTAAAATGTAGAAATAATGCCAGTGAGAATTTCAGGGGCTGCTTAAAGCTGAACTTCGAGGCTTTTTTGTCTAGGAGAAAATTCAAAAGAATTTAACTTAGGTATAATTAAAATCATATCGTATGATCATAGATCTGGAGCCAGAAGGTACCTCAGAGGCAATCTTGTCTCATGCTCTCAAACTGAGACTCTTGGAATAACTCATCCAAGGTCACATAAGTGGTATGAGCCGTGGGATGTTAAGACACTTTTCACAAGAAGCCTTACCTGATTCCCTTAGCAGCTGGTGGCTTCTTCCTCCCTAACTTGCCTGTATTTATTTTGTGTATACTTACTTATGTGTACATTGTCTCCTTTTATAGAATGTAAGCTTTCTGAGGATAGGAACTATTTGATTTTTGTCTGTATATCCACAGCATCTAACACAATGTCTTATAGTAGGCACTTAAAAGCATGTTGAGTGACTGATCCAACCTGGGTCCTTAATTCTAGAACCAGTATGCTTTCCATTGTACTAATTAAAGTCATTGAAGCAAATTTGCAAGAAGAAGCAATAGAAAAACCCCAATAACGTAAGTCATCTTATTTTTATTCATACTTCTTTTTTTTTACAAGTTCATACCACTCTTTATTTGGAATCGCTTCATCTTTACTCATCTTACTTTGAAACTTCTCAACTGTTCTCTTTCATCCAAAATGTGGCAGTTATACTATTCATTGAAGCCATCACATAACTATCCTTCTGCCAAATCCTCCACACAATGTCATGTTGCTGGTACAAGTTCTTTACATAGTTTGGTCATTTCAATCCCTGGTGTGTCAGTGACCTGAATGTTCAGTAGATTTACACAGATGTCCATGTAGGAGAATGAGGTTGAGGAGGAGAGACAGGTGTGGAGAGGAATGGGAAGAACAGAGGAGGCCTAGTCATACTTTCCAAGATAAATCTAGGCGCAGCTTCACCTAATGTCAGAGGAAAATAGAATTTGGATATTACTGAAGAATATTCTCAAGAATTCCTTGCTCAAACTCTAATCAAGAAACACTTGACTCATTTTATCAGATGTGATTTAGCTTGAGGGTGAAATTCTTACCTTTTTTTTAAATGTGTGTGGTCAGGGACCCCTTTGGCTATCTAGTAAAGTTAATGGATCCCTTTATAGAAAAATAGTTTCAAATGCATAAAATAAAACCCATAGGATTAAAAGGGAAACCAATTATATTTAAATATAGTTATCAAAATATTAAAAAAAAAACCTAAATTCATTAACCCTAGGTTAAGAAGGTATAAGAACAAGAAGGGTCTATTAAGATAGCTTGTCTGATCATGTTATTTTTCTGATGATGATTCTGAGACCTAGAAAACTTTCTTTACCTGACTGTATTGGAACTGGTGGGACTATGTTGGAAAAAGTCTCATCTTCCTCAATTCAAATCTGACCTCAGAGACTAGCTGTGTGAGCTGGGTAGGTCACTTAACCTTGTTTGCCTCAGTTTCCTCATCTGCAAAATGAGCTGGAGCAGGAAACAGCAAAGCACAATCAATATCTTTTTCCAAGGAGACCCCCAGGGAGGTCACAAAGAGTGGAACATGACTGAAATGACCAAGTAACAGCAACAACAAAGTGGAACTTGTTATTCATCTCTGTTTAAGGTCATATGGATGGTCACAAAAGCCATCCAGACAGAAGAGGGTAGGGGGCTATAATCGAAAGAAAAGAAGGTGAGATTGCATGTAATTTATGAAAAGCTTGAGTTGCTGCACACAGGCTCCATGCCAAGAACAGTTAGTCAGAACAGTACTGCTGGGGAATGACAATCCAGCTTGGTGCTGACTTCTTCCCTTCATTAAGCCTAATGCAGTTTTGAAGGCTGCTGTTGCCACCACAACATCTCCTCACAGGCCCAACAAAGAATGAGTCATCACATGGCAATGTCTTTCACATACCAACTCCCTTTCCTCCCCTGTTCAGCTAAAGGCCTGTCAGATCTTGTTTCTCTGTTAAACATGCTTACAGTAAAAGGACCCCTGAATCATCAGAGTCCCCAAATATACACACTGTGCTTCAGAACACAGAATTCTCTGACCCCTCTTCCCATCTGGAAGTGGATGTTTTCATGGGGAAGTTTTAATAATAGATTATATTGATCTTCTTATGTCCACACATAGGTCTTACAGACTTCTCATTTCTGTTTTTAGCTGGAGGGCTGTTCTTTGTTAGGGGCCACCCCACTTTTGGGATAGGCTGAATCTTCTTTTGCAGGGGAGGTCTGCAAGGCAAGAGATATATATGTCCAGAGCACAGGAATTAGGAGGGATACTGCTATCTGTATCTATTCAGTAATGTGAGTAGGGAAAAGCTGTCGGGATGGTTTAAAGCAACTGTAAGTATTTTTTACACAAGATTTTCCCCGCTTTTTTTAAATTTTTTTTTTTTAACCTCTGAGCAATTAGGAGGACACACAATTTACTCTTTGACCAGACAAGCTTTTCAGGCACAGCTTTCAATCTGTAAGCAGCCACCAGTCTTTATGTACTCTAAGTTTCTGAGACCTGTTAGTCATCCCATAATCCAGATGTGAGTCATCCTCAACAAATGTTGGAAGAAAAATGTACTCTGTTCTTAATGGCTCCCTGTCAGCTTTTAAAAGCAAAATTCTTAAATTCTTCAGGGAGTGGGGAATAACCTCAAAGCACAAAAAAAAAATCAACTGGCAAAGACAAACCTTAAATCCCCAGAGATAGGGAAAGAAAATATTATCACAAACATTGGAAATGGTTGGAGGGTTTTTTTGTTTTAAAGAAAAATAGCAGATTGCACCAGACAATTACTATGATCTCTATTAGTATTATATTTATGTGATTCTTTGACTAGAAGAGATGCAAGGGAGAAATCCCCTAAGTACCTCTGTTTCATCTAAATCGTCTTATACCGATGAGAATTTTTCCTATTTTTAAAAGATCTTAAAAAATCTCACAACCTTCCTCAAAATATGACTTCATTGATAATCATCCTTTAACCTAGACCATTCTTGTCACTTAGTCATATCTGATTCTTTGTGAATCCATTTAGGGTTTTCTTGGAAAAGATAATGGAGTGATTTGCCACTTCCTTCTCCAGTTCATTTTGTATATGAGGAAACTTAGAAAAACAGGGTTAAGTGACTTGCCCAGGGTCACACAGCTTAGTAAGTGTCTGAGGCAGGATTTGAACTCAGAAAGATGAGTCTTGCTGACTCTAGACCCAGGGCTCTATCCACTATGCCACCTAGCTGTCCTTCTTAATTCAGTTTAAATCTACTCATTTCTTCTTGTCTAAAAAGGATGTGCTAATTTGGATCAGAATGGGACAAAAAGAGCTATAATAACTCATTGCAAAGTTAAAAGATGGGAGAGGAAGAAGGTACACAGCTGGGGACATGATAGAGGAATCTGGAGAATAGCCCTGCCAGAAATGAAGACTTGGTTGACTGGGGTGTCCTGAAATGGAGATACTGGGAGGAGTCATCTAAGCAAAAAGAGGGGCCATCCCACTCTCAACTTCCAATAAACACAGAACTCTGGTGTCCTCCCCAGAAGACGGTGGAGTGGGAGGAGTGGTTTGTACTCCCTGGGCTCTGGGAACTTTGCCTAAATTTGATTTCTTTGGATTAGAAATTGGAGTCAGGACAGTCTCAGATGGAGGTCTGGATACTCCTGGAGCTTCCTTTCCCTCACTCTAACAGTCTAGAATCAGGATCTACCCCCAGTCAGCAAGATCCATTCCTTCTGTCATAGAGGACCTGAAGAAATTCATTTTAATGACTGCCTACTTAAGGTTTAAGGTTAATCCCTAATCCCCGCTGGCTCAAAATGGGCTGATTGACACCTGCATGGAAAAAATGTCAATGTCTTTGTCCAAGAGAACAGAAAATTTTTTTTTATGCTATACCAGAAGAGGCCTTGATATTCAGAAGACTGAAGGCTCCTAATTAAATAGGAATGATATTTTTCTATTATTTTTTTCCCAAAAAAGAAAGACCAAGTCTGAAAAAAAGGAGGAAAATGAAACTTGTGCTGGAGCTGTCTGGGATTAGGTAGGGATTCCTCTAATTGGAGTCTGGCAATGGACCTGATTCACCACTCCATCAGTCTGCTTGAAAATGTTTTCCTTTCCTCTATAGCGATTGAATCATTTCCTCTGAAAATGCTGTTTTTCATCTCTTGCCAAACATTTCAAATACTGTCTGCCTTTCTCTCTTTGGTTTCTAAACTTAACTCACTTAAATGAAAAAGCAAGCAATCGAAAACCCAGTTTTTCTCCCTGTTTTATAAGCTTCCTCTCATACATTTTTGGAGGTACTATATGCCCTCCCGGAATCTCTGTTGTAGGTGGGATCACAGAGAAGCAGCATGAGTCATAGAAACATTGATTAATTTCCTCTAAAACAATCCAAACAGCCAGGCATTTGCCAATGACAACAGCAAGAAGTCTTTCCAGTGTAAAGTGAAACTTGATCTGAGTCAAAATAACTGGCTTTTACTGCCACCTGGTGGATCTTTCTCCAACCACTTCAGCCACTTTAACCAAAGGTTGCCTTTCCAGAAAACAATACAGAGCCTTAATATGGTCAGCTCTCAATTATCTGCAGAGAGGAGCGGTAATGGCATAAAGCTATTTGTAAATGTAAATGTAAAGATCTGTAGGGGGATTTGAAATGCATTATATGATTCTATTTTCCTCTTATTTTGCTTTCCTATTTGTGTTTTCCTCCGGCCAATCTGTAATGTACCTTCCAGCTTAGGAAAAAAAAAAATCCCTGATTTCTACTTTGAAATTAGTAGCAGCTGAGCAACGGCCACCCAGTCCAGAAAAATAATCAATGAAGATATTAAAAGTTTCTTAGACAGATAGCACTTAGCAGAAAAAAATCATTAATAGAGGCCGCCAGGTGGCAAAGTAGATAGAAGGATGGGCTTGGAGTCAGAAAGACTTGAGTTCAAATGAAGCCTCAGATGTGTATCAGTTGTGTGACCCTGGGCAAGTCACTTACTTTCTGTCTGTCTAAGTTTTTTCATCTATAAAATTTGTTATTATACAAAGCTGATCTCCCAGAGTAGTATGGAGGATCAAATGATTAAAATATTTGTAAAGAGCTTAATACAGTGCCTGACACTTAGTAGGCTCTTAATAAATGTTTATTCCCTTCCCTTTCGCTACTAAAAAAACTCACATTTATATAGCAGAGGCAACACAGCATGGTCATGCAATGTTAGATTTGGTGTGAAGGTCACATGGGTTCAAATCTTGTCTTTGATGCTTACTATTTGATTCTGAATAAGTTGCTTAACTTCTATATTTGTTGTTCAGTTTTTTTCAGTCATATCTAACTCCTCATGACCCCCTTTGGGTTCTTCTTGGTGAAGATACCGGAGTGGTTTTCCACCCTCATTTTACAGATGAGGAAACTGAGTCAAACAGGGTTCAGTGACTTGCCCAGGGTCACACAGCTGGGAAGTGTCTGAAGCCAGATTTGAATTTAGGAAGATGAGTATTCCTGATTCCAAGCCCAGTGCTCTGTCTACTGGGCCACCTAGCTGCCTTAATCCCTATATAATCTCTAGGACCCATGGACTAGGACAAAGATAGGTTGCTGTCCTGGTGGAAAGCTCCTTTTTGTCCCCACTCTATATCTCAAATCTCATCATGTTATCCCCCATTTTCTCCTCCTTCGGAACAGATTTGGAGCAAGAGGTAGCTTTTCTTGTCAGGGACAACTTCTCTACTTGTAACCTTGATCTCATCATCTCCAAGAACTTCTCTTTGTCACTCTGACCACCTTCATTTTCTCTTTAGTCTTCAATTTGTCTTTGTCCAGTGACTCCTTCCCTGCTGTCTACAAATACACCTAAAATTCAATCATTCTTAAGAAAGCCTCTTTGGAACCCACTGTTCTTTCAGCTTATAGTCCTACACCCAGCTTCCTCTTCATAGGCAAACTCTTGGAAAAGGTCATCTATGCTCCTTGACCTTACTTCCTCATCTTCTATTCACTTCTCAGATCCTTGTGATCTGGCTTCTGATTCCACTATTCACATACAGCTCTGTGATGGTTAAAAAAAGGTTGAGAGACATAGTTTCTGGGTAATTTAATAATTTTATTAATAAGGCCAGCAGGTTATTAATAAAAGATTGATTATTTGTCCATCTTTCTTAGACCAAAGACAATCATGGCAGTGGACTCATAGTTTATATACCCTTCAAAAGAGTAGATGGTCAATGAAGGGCTGATAGTGAGCTTTGGACATAGAAATCATCTCTAGGAAGACTACTTGCAGCCTTGGGCTATCTATACCAGGGGTGGGGAACCTGCAGCCTCGAGGCCACATGTGGCCCTCTAGGGCCTTAAGTGCATCCCTTTGACTGAATCCAAACTTCTAGAGGGCCACATGTGGCCTCGAGGCTGCAGGTTCCTCACTCCTGTTCTTGTCGCTACTTTTTCTAATCTATAATAGCTACTGGAAGAAAAATGAAACACATGAGGTAAGGACACAATAAAGCAGATGATTCCATCCAAAGTGGGAAAAACCATTTGTTGTCCTTTGATAAGACATACTTGAAACTTTGTTTAACTGCTTCCTTACCCCTGATCTAGACAAAAGAAACTGTTTATACCCAAGCTTGAGTAGAACACAATGGGCTTTTCCACCTTAGATTAAATTCTTTGGAAGTTTGGGGGACCAAGATCAGAAGAGTTAATGCAATCTCATTATCAGTAATGTCCTTCAAGAAACTGAACTTTTTAAAATGAAGAATTTAGAAGAAAGAACTCTGAATCTTCCCAAGATATTGGTTATTAATAATAATTTCTCTCAACTCCTTTCTCCAAGTTTACCAATAATCTCATAATCACTAAATTAAATAGCCTTTTATCTATCCTCATCCTTCCTGTCCTCTCTGCAGTGTCTGACACAGTTGAACACCCTCTACCCCAGACCTGAAGATCTTTCCTCCCTGGAATTTCAAGACACTCCTCTCTCCTGCTTCTTCTCCTACCTGTCTGAAGACTCCTCAGGATCATTATCTGGATTCCAATCTGCTTTGTGTGGATGTACTCCAAGGGTTACATCCTGGCACATTGTCTCTCTACATATATTCTCTCACTGACCTCATCAACTACCATAATTTCAAATATCATCTCTATGCAGATGATATATAGATCCTAAATCTATAAACACAGTCCATGATTTAAAAAATCATGAAATATGATGTCCAGGTCTTTTAAAAAAATTTTTTTGGTGCTAGCTTCCAGGTCGTCCAATGATTTTTTAAAAATTCTTTATATTATTTTTAATTTATGGAATAGAACAAGCATTTCCATAACATAGTATAATAGTAAAAAGATAATTGCACATGAAATATATTATGTGTAACTTGCTAATTCCTTTTAAATATATAATAAAGTTATGTCAATTTCTTTTACCTCCTTTTTTTTCCCCTTCTCACTACCCTAGAGATGACTACCATTAGACGCAAATATGTATCTGTCTGTGTGTATAAATTTCACACATACTTCTATTTATCAGTTCTTTCTTCTTAAATTCTCTCTCCTCAATCTGGTTTCTAGGTCAGTCATTTAAAAAAAATAATGCCTTATATTTTCTTCTTTTTAAAAAATATCTTTTTGCTTTGTCTTAATATTTCTTGTTTCATAGAATCAACTTCTGCTCAGTTCATTCTAATTTTTAAGGAGTCTGTTGCTTAGGTAAAGTTTTGAACCTTTTGTGCTTATTCTCTTTCAAGGCTTTCCTTTCAAAACTCTCATTTCTTTTTCATTTCCATCATCTATTGCTCTCATTTCACTTATAAACTCACCTTAAATTGTTACTCTATTTCTTCTAGGAATTTTAGTTGAAATTGGGTCCAAATTATGTTCTTTGAGATATAGATAATTTAGAGTTATTCTCTTCTTCTGGGTGGGTATATTGGACATCATTTGTTATCATAATACCACTTTGTGGTGGGAGTCTTAAGGATGATAAAGCTTTCTTTCCAAATTAGGACTTTATATTAGGACCATGCTTTGTGCACTTCTAGAAGGAAACTGAGGGCCTTATTTGGTTCTGATTTTGTATTCCCCCCAGAGCCGGCTGTTCCTTTCTCCAATACTGAGTGCTGTTTTAATCAAGGATCTAGGAGATATCTCAGTTCAAGGACTTACAAATTTTCAGGGCCTCCAAACTAGTATGGTCTAGGGTGAAGGCTCATCACTGCCTTTCTGATCTAAACTACTGAATCTTATTTGAATCTGGGTAATACAACTGTAGGCTTGCCACTTAGCTGAATCTCTAGTAAACTGAAAAAAAGGTCCTAGCCTTCTGTTAGCAAACTGGAAGCTCTGCTGGGTCAGAGCAACAGAACTGTAGCCTGCCTCTGGTCTGAACTCTCTGCTTGGGTTAGCAGCAGGCCTTGGATCAGGCTTAATCCTGCTTCAGGGTCAGAACCAGACAGTTGTTCACTTCACTTCCTGCCCCTTGCCCACCAGGCTCAAAATCATTTATGTGTCAAGGTAGAGAGAGATTTGGGGAATTCTAAACCTAAGTCAGAGTCAGGGAAAAAGAACTGTGATTCAGTATCAGATATAGAGGTCAAAAGAAGAGGAGGAATGAACATTTTTTAAGAGTTTACTATGTTCCAGGCACTGTGCTAAACACTTTACAAGTCTCATTTCATTTAATTCCCTGAACAACCCTGGGAGGCAGGTACTGTTAGTGCCATTATTATCCCCATCTAACAGTTGAGAAAATTGAGGCAGACAAAAGTTGTGACTTTCCTGGAGTCACGTAACTAGTAAGTATCCAAGGCCATATATAATATGGGTCTTCCTAACTTCAGGCCCAGAACTTTACCCACTATTCTGCCTTGCTGCCTCTTGGCATTTAGATAGATTTAATTTGAGTTGAGGGAAACAGATATAATTTAGCATCCATCTGGGTATGGTGGTTCATATTCTCCATTATAATTAAAGAGTTTTAAATTATATTAAATTATTAACATTATATTAATTATCATTTAATTAACCATTAATTAATTAAATTAATTAATTAATATTATATTAATTAAAGAGTTTATAATTAAAGTCCCATTTCAGAGAGTCTTTCTAATCATTACATGCTAGTGAATGAAAGCTGAGATGACCGGTAGTCATGCTGAAGAGATAAATCCCAGAAGACAGTAGCAAAAGAGAAACTTCTTCTGAGCTCTGAGGATACAAGGAAGGATAAAGAGCCAAAAGACCAGTGAAGACAAGGTCTGTGAGACCAACAGTGGACAGTGGCCTCTGGCAGAAAATACATAACTATCAGAATCTACACTCTGGACATGGAAAGGGGAGCTAACCCAGCAGAAGCAGCATTAAGGTGTCACCAGAAAGCACTGCAACTTCAGAGGAGTGAGAAGGTCCTCCAGGGCATACCCAGGCCACACATGTTTCCTATGTCTGAATGGGCATATTTGTTACAAGGTTTACCCCACCCCCACCCTTCAGTGGTAGTGGTGATGGGGATTTGGAAGTGATCAAATAGATTTTTGTTAATTGCAAAAAAATTATATTAATTTTTTTAAAGTAATAAGCCCAGGAAGTTTGTTGACCAATATCAAAACTTTTCACTATGCATCAAAGAAGTTAGAGAGATGTAGGGTCTTCTCTATTGTGAGGGTAGAGGCTATTTTCATTTTTCTCATTGGTAATAAACTGGCAGGAGTTATTTAGCTTTAATGGGAGCCCATCCTCATTGCCTGAGGTGGTGTTTCAGATGTGAGTATCCCATCCAGAGGATCTAAAAGAAAGTGACATTGGGGCTAGTGCCAGCCTATTCAAAATCAAGAAGGTTGGATATGATTAATTTGTAGCCCATATTTGTATCCCATATATGCTATCAGGATACTTGTTCCAATTCCCACTCTCATTGATGAATCATGTCCTTACACCTTGACTACTTCTTCCCCTCAGGGTTCTACAGGTACCCCAGATGGTCAAGGGATGATCCTATTATCTCAAAACCCCACCAATGTTCTCCCCTGCCAAGATAATCAGTTGAGCATCTATTTAGACTTCCAGCCCTAAATAGCTTTTCTTTTTTGCCTTTTGGAGGGCAATTGGGGTTAAGTAGCTTGCCCAAGTTTACAGGGTTAGTTTTTTTTTTTTGTGTGTGGGTGTTAAGTGTATGAGGCTGGAACCGAACGTGGGTCCTTCCTGACTCTGGGGCCAGCGCTTTACTCACTGAGCCACCTAGCCTCTCCCTAAGTAGCTTTTAGAGACAGTAGTTAGTAAGGTAAGACAGTAAGAATAGTTGGTACAAAGCATCCTCCAAATTTTTGTGACATACACTTCCATAAGTACATGCAAGGTAATGTGGGCTCAGGTATAGATAGAGAGGGTATGTAGTGAAAAGTTAACTCGCAGCTCCTTCTTCTGAAAGTTCTTTGTTTCTCACTCATGAACTGCTCAAACAGTTCTTCTGAAGGTTTTTTGTTTGTGTTTTTTTTTTCTGAGCTCCTTGTATACTCATGAATACAGTCTGTCTTTGGGTCACAATACAGACACTGACACCCCTGATCCGGGAAAGTTGGTAGGAAACCAAAGGGAAGATGGGAAGTCCCAAATCTTCTATACCCTTCCTCATCCAACCAGAGTAGCCAGAGCTGGTGAAGAGGGGGAAGAAGACATAGCCAAATTCTAAACCAGGGTCTCTTTTTCCCTACAGGTAATTCCTTCTCATGAGTGGTTCAGCTAGAATTCTAAATTTGCCCCAATTTTCGGAATTTTCTCATTCTGTATAACTGGATGCTTTTATACAGTATTCAGAGGTCATAATTGAATCACTCAATCCATTAGAATAGCCTTCTTCTCTGGCATGATTTCACTTTGGTCAAATAGTATTCAAAGACTTTAAACTTAGTCTAAGGATCATGCTTGAAATGGATTAATTGGGCATCTTACACCCACTTCAAATTGGAGTGGGATTGAGTAAATTAATCACATCCCCTTACATTTTACATTCATTTCAGAGTGAAAGACTCTCAAAGGTTGTACCATTATCCTTGGGGGGAAGGCAGATGTAGGGATATCATCTCAAGGGTAGAGTAAAACCTACAAGAAGCTATGATGATAAGCCAAACATTTTTCTCAAATGCCTGGTAGTGATGAATATGGGACTTCTGAAATATCCTTGTACTTGCCAAGATGGAGAAACTCAAGGCCACAATTGGTCATGGCCATAGTGGACTGTGGTCTGGATCCTGGAAATCATCCCTCGCACCCTTGTCCAGACCTGTGGGGTCAGTCTTATCCATTCACACACTTCACTGGATAAGTCCAGTGAAGAACACCAAAGAGAGCTGTGAGACCTTAAGTGTGGATGGTGAGATAAGAGTCTTTTTTTTTTTTAATAAATTCAGAATTTTATTTTATGTTTTTGTTTTTTGCTTGTTGGAGGGCAATTGGGGTTAAGTGACTTGCCCAAGGTCATATGGCTAGTTTTTGTGTTAAGTATCTGAGGCTGGATTTGAACTCAGGTCCTCCTGACTCCAGGGCCAGTGCTCTATTCACTGCACCACCTAGCCACCCCGAGATAAGAGTCTTGATGATCATCAAAGAACTGGAAATCTGGGAACCATTGACTATGTAGCTTTAGATGTATAAGAGTCCAGAAGATGATGAGCTATTCCAGTAAGGATGATGGTCAGGGCTGATTATAGTGGTAGTGGTGGCCATGGTGACGTGAGAAGCAGAAACTGATAATAGGGAAGAGTGAGGTAGAGATAACCTATGCTTGACTTGAGGTGACCTCACCTTACAGGTATAGCACATTTCTAAAATTATTTTTTTCAACCAGCAAAAATCTACCTTCTTTTCCTCTCTTCCCAACCTCCCTCCATTTCACACCTTCCCATTGAGAACAAAGGGAAAACAAAACCTTGTTACAAACATTTATAGTCAAGCAAAACAAATTATTGTATCGACCATGTTAAAAAAAAATTCATTCTGTGCTCTGAGTCCTTCTCTTCTCTCTTAGGAGGTAGGCAGCACATTTCATCATTAGTCCTCTGAAATTTTGGTTGGTCATTACACTGATCAGAGTTCTGAATACTTGCAAAGATATTTGTCTTTACCACATTGTTGTCTTTGTGTAAATTGTTCTCTTGGTCCTATTCACTATTCTCTGCATCAGTTCATCTAAGTCTTCTTAGGTTTCTCTGAAACCATCCACTTCATAGTTTCTTTTCTTCTATTAATTTATTTTAAACTTAAATGCTACAACTTAAATACACAATAAGAAAAGACAAAATAAACATTGCCTTGCACACAGCAGAGTGCAAGAGAGGATTCAAAATATACACAATAAATTTCCATTTCAAGAAAACCTATATAATAAATATTTTGTATTGTGTTCAGAGTTGTCCTTCTTTGCTTCTTTGTAAGTTTTCTTTTATTCTCTGCTGTCCATCATTTCTTATAGCACAGTAGTATTCCATTACATTTATATACTATGATTTGTTCAGCTATTCCCCAATTTGTGGGAATCCCCTCAGATTCCCATATTTTGCCACTTCAAAAAGAGCTATAAATATTTGCATATGCAAATTTGTTTTGCTTCAAACGAATCCCTCCCTTAATCTACCCTCCATATAGTTCTCCCTTCCCCCTTCTTTCTTCCCCCTTCTATTTCCTCACTGAGTTAAATGAAGTTTTATACTGAACTCTGTGTGTGCGCATTCTCCCCTCCTCTGCTCAGAGGAGAGTGGGATTGAAATGTCAGCTGTTTCTCCTGCCCCCACCTCTTCATTTGCATAGTTATTTATTTGTGTACCCTGATTATGTGAGATAATTTTCCCTAACCTTTTTTCCCCTTCCCCTTTCCATTCTTATAAGATCATTAAGACACAATAGAACTACTTCCAGGCCTTGTCTAATTATAATCCCTGTATGACTCCTGATGATGATAGGATTCATAGGGGACATAAGTTTCATCTCACTGTAAGACAATGTAAGTACTATTTGCTTGTGACATGACAATTTTTTTCTAGATATCTGTGATCCTCAATTAAAAAGTTCTTTTATTATTAATAATTTTGTTTTTGTCATCATTCACTTCATATCTAGGCACAGCAGACTTTTCATCCCTTCCCTAATAAACTGCCAGGGAAAGCTTAGACATATTTGGTGGTTATCAGCTCGAGAAGGCTTTCCCAGCCCTTTTCCATCACAACTCAAACTGAAAAAGGCACCAAAATGTATGCAGCTATTCAAATTTAGGCTTTCCTTTTAGAAATAATGACAGCAGATAACCATGGCACTCCAAAGGCATTAAAAATGAATAAAAACATTAACATTGGACCATAGTACCAGACAGAGTGCACACACAAGCATACATGCATATATGCATGCATATATAGACACATATGAATATATGCCTTACATACATACAACTATGTGTGAGTGTGTGTGTGTGTGTGTAAAACATTCTCTTATCAGTATCCCAAAAGACATTGACACAGGGAGTCTCATGGCCTTTGACTAAATGAATGGCTGCAGTTATTATCATGGCTCTAGGTGTGGGTCAATGTGCCCTGGAACATATTGAAAGAGGTTTCATGTCAAACAAGTATAATACCAGAGCCTAGAACTGGTGTTATAGAATCATATTAGATGGAAACTACTGGAAATTTTTAATTTGTTGACCTAGTCAGTGAAATATCACTTGAACTGGGAATGAATCTCAATAATTCTCCTGGTAGTGGATTGAAATGGAGCTATCTGGTTATAATGAATGTTTTAGCCTCTGTAGTTCTCCTGTTCTGTCAAGTGAAAGTATAATCTGCATTCTCAGAATCTCTCTCAGAACTCAAAAGGGAAATATGTTTGAATAGAACATAAAAACGCATCTAGTCAAAAGAAACTCCAGCTTTGAGAAAGCAAGACAGGCAGCTTGTGTGTGAATAAGATAGAAACCTCTATTCTCTGAGAAATGAAGATGCTGTGCCTTTGAAATCAATCATCTAATTTTAGTGTATATTGATAATATTTTTCCATATATGTAACACACGTATACATGCACACATATACATATACACACAATACATTCATATGCATGCACACATATGCATATACATACACATATATGGTTGTTTTTTTTTTTAACATACTCGTTTCTGAAATTTCACCTCCTCTTCTTTCCCTTCCCCTCCCTATCCTCTGTAGTGAAGGTTTTAATACAAAAGAGAAGGGGGTGGCTAGGTGGCTCAGTGAATAGAGCACCAGCCCTGGAGTCAGGAGAACCTGAGTTCAAATCCAGTCTCAGACACTTAACACAAAAACTAACTGTGTGACCTTGGGCAAATCACTTAACCCCAATTGCGCAGCCCTCCCCCCTCCAAAAAAAAAAACCTGAAAAGAGAAGGAAAAAAAAAGCAGTTCAGCAAAACTAACCAGAACTTTAACCTGTATCTGACATTATATATAATATTCCCTATCCAGAATGTCCCATCTCTACAATGAAGGTAGGGAGGTGAGTACATGTTTTTCTTTCCTCTTTCATTTAAAACTGAAAGAATCAGAAAGGAAAAGAAAAAATTCAATTATTCACTAAAATTATAATTACCCTAATAACACATATGTATATATGTATCATCTACTGACTCAAGAATGGGAAAATAATGGTTTCCCTATCTCTAGTAACAAACTATGCTTACAGTGCACTGGACTTAGAGTCAGGAAGCCTGAATTAAAATCCTGCCTCAGACACTTACTAGCTATATGACCCTTGGCAAGTCACTTTAAGTTCTGTCTGCCTCAATTTTCTCATCTTTAAAATGGGGAAAATAATAACACATCTCCCAGGGTTGTTTTAAGGATAAAATGAGATAGTATTTGTAAAACACTTTGCAAACTTTAAAGTATTATATAAACGTTAATATATTAATAAAGGGGCAGTTAGGTGGTGCAGTGCTGGGCTTGGAGTCAGGAAGACTCATCTTCATGAATTTAAATACAGTCTCAGACACTTACTAGCTGTGTGATGCTGGGTAAATCATTTAACTCTGTTTGCATTAGTTTCCTTGTCTGTAAAATGAGCTGGAGAAGGAAATGTTAAATCATTCCAGTATCTTTGCCAAGAAAACTCCAAATGGAATCACAAAGCCAGATATGACTGATATGTCTGGAAAACAAAAACAAAATTACTATTAATAATAAAAGAACATTTTTTTATTGAGGATCACAGATATCCAGAAAAGAATTAGTCATGTCACAAGCAAATAGTAACTTTATTAGGACATTTTTATTTTCCTAGAGAAAGAAATAGAAATTATTCAGCTCATATGTTTTTAGAACAGAGGAAAAGAAAAACAACTTCTTTTTTAAATAAATATTTTATTTTTAAAAAAATGCTTATTTTCATATTATGGCCTATTCAGAGTGAGAGAAAAAGAAATGGGAACAGGGAGAGGAAAATGGGTATAATGCTCTATGGATTGCACCACCTAGAAATGTCCAGGGAGAAAGATACAGAAGAGGCTGGAATAGATGAAGGAGATAAGACAGAGAAAGAAAAAAATAGTAGTAGAAAAAGAAAAAAAAAAGCTAAAAAAAAGTTAGCAGTTTCTGAGGCATATCAAGGGTCATATTCTTTTTTTTCCACATGGGTTTTGGGTTTTAGAATGTAATTTAACTCCCTGATTAAATGATTAATTATTATCCACTGTTCTTCAATTGCTCTGATCCTCCCAGGTCCTTTATAAAAGATTCTAGTATTCTGATTCTTACCTTTGTAATCTACAAGATGAATGGACTATTAAGTCCTCACCTTTGGAGAGGGAATTATGTCTGGGTTTCCACAACTATGATCACAATCACATCTTCCCAGGACTGGAAGAAATCAACTGGAAATTGAACTTCAACTCCTAGATAGGCAGGTTTCCACCAAGGCTGAAATTATACATAGATTGAACTCTACAAAAATTAAGCAAATTAATTATACATAGATTAATCAAATTACTTTATATGGGAAGAGATTCCTCTCATTTTCTCCAGGCTGAGTTGGTAGACAAAACAAGTGAAAACATTTTCTTTGAAAAAAAAAGTTCTTTTTTTCTTTTTTTCATATTCGTTTCTAAAATATCCTTCCTACTATCCCCTATCCAATGATCTATCCCTTATACCAAAGAATAAAAAAACCCAGGAGAAGAGAAAAAACAGTTCAACAAAGACTCATTCAACTAAGTGTTATGTAACATTTCATATCCATAGTCTCCCATCCAAAGGAAGGAGGTACATTTTCTCAGTTCTTCTCCAGGACCAGAAATAGTGTTCAGTTTTGTGTTTTGTTCTTTCTGCTTATATCATAATTTTGTCTATTATTTTGCTACTTCTGCTTACTTCATTCTGTGACAGTTAAAACAGATCTTCCCATACTTCTCCAAATTTTTTATATTGTTGTTGATGGTATAGTAACATTTCACTATTTTAATGAACTACAATCAGTGGGTATCTACTGCATTCTTATTTCTTTGCTACCACAGAAAATGCTGATATGAATATTTTGATGTACATGAGAACATTATTTTTGTCTTTTGACCTCCTTGGGACTTGAGACTAATGGTGAGATCTCTGGGTCAAATATTATGGAAATTTTTGTTCTTTTAAACATCTTATCAAATTGCTTTTCAAAATTTTTGGACCAATTCATAGGTCTACCAATGATAAGTTTATTTGCTTGTCTTTTCTCAGACCCTCTAATAGCTATTATTTCCATCTTCTATTACCTTTATGTGATAAGGAATTCTTTTGATCTGGTTATTTGGAGCAATATTTCAGATGACTGTTAATAGTTTTAAATTGTTTTTAGAATGGTTTACTCATATCCTTTGGGTAATAGTGATTGGAGTTATGTATTTATGTTTACTTACCTATATATCTTGGACATCAATTTCAGTGTTACCAAATAATTGATGCAAAGATGTTTTGAAGTCTTATTTTCATTTAAGAAAGCTATCTCTGTGTCTTAAGACTTTGATTCTTTGAAAGTTCTAGTGGGGCAGCTAGGTGGCACAGTGAATAGAGTACTGGCCCTGGAGTCAGGAGGACCTGAATTCAAATTTGGCCTCAGACACTTGACACACTTACTAGCCGTGTGACTTTGGGCAAGTCACTTAACCCCAATTGCCCTCCAAAAAGCAAATAAAAAAATAAAATTCTATAACTTACCTATCATCTGCTGGTGATTAACCTTATGATGCCTAGAGGGAATATGGGAAGTGCCAATATGTTACCTAAAGTGATCTAACATTAGTAGAAAGCCAAGAGGTTGGGTCTTCATCTTATATATGAGAAGAGGAAGAGCTGCATGGGAAGTTCAGAAACTTACAGAATGTAAGATAGCTGAGTCAAGGAAAATGAATAAATAAGAGTGATTGGAGAAGATGCAGTAGTGCTCCTGGTGGCATTGTCTAAAAGAGATAGACAGATGTTCTAGGCCAGAGGTCTCTAAATTTTTTTGGTCCTGCTCCCATATCAGTAAAAACATTTTGAGCACAAATCCTCTATATCCATGTAATTATTTAGAAATGGCATACTTGTGCTACCGTTTGACTGACTAACCAAAACATCAACAAAACTGTAGAGGGGGGCTCTTATTCACTAGTCATTGCACCGGAGCAGAGCCCACCATCCAAGGAACACCTGTGACAGTCATGAATTAATCTGGGAGAAAAGGAGCAGGTGTGTGTGGTGGAGGCAGGGATGGATTTTCTCAACTACCCCTGCACAACTGCTACTGTGACTGCCTAGGGAACAGTTTATGACTGCCTTGAGGGACTGGTGGCAAGGGCAGAAGAAGAGGGGTTAGGAGATTGCACAGAAGGGGGGTAATAAGGAGGAGGAGTTCTGGGGAATAATAGATGAAGGGGAACTGTGGCTGTGTTGGAGAAAAGCCTCATGATTGGCTGTTGCAGAGACGGTGGGATTCAAGCCACTGCCCTCCCCTCTGATTGACTGATCACACACTGTTGGGTTCACACCACATCCATACCACAATTCTCTGCTTTAGGTTAACTCACCTTTAAGTATCTTAGCCCCCCCCCCCCAAAACCGTTACCTAGAGATATTAGCCTTGGTGTTGTCCTTCCTATTGTGGACTAATTCCTATTTGGATAATTATATTCTGATATCCTCAGCTCCCCAGCTGCATGGTTTCTTTTTTGAATTCTTAAAAAAGTGCTTTTCAACGTTCTTTCCGTAATGGATATTTTAAGTTAATGTACACTAGTGAAAGTTCCAATGTTCTACCTAGAATTTCTGCCTCATTTCACCACTGACAGATGAATAAATTCTTGTGCAAGTCGTATGACAGAAAACCCTCACAGAATTCATGAAAGTAAAAAGGGACCCAGGTGTCATGGCAAACAGGGGTAAATGATGTGACATTTGTGTAACTAGTTAAAATAAGGCTTCAGATTTGTGAAAAGTGATAGACTGTATTATCCTGGCAAACACCTGCAAAACAGCTCTTTTTAGAACACTTTGAACAACACAGAACAAGATAAGCAGCTTGAGCTGCTGAACTTAGGGAAATAGAATTAGTAAGTAGTGTGACCTCTAGAAATTCTGTAATAGTTTAATACCAAATGGGGAAAATGTATCCTGGGCTATTCATGCTTCAATGTACTTCGCTTTGACATACGCAATCACAGTGATTATAATGAGTGCCATCATCTTTATAGTGGGAAAGGGCAATCTCATAGACTTAAAATAAATTTTAGAGCTAGAAGGAGCCTGTGAATCAAAGTAGAGAAGAGTAGATCTTCTTGTTTCCTTATTTCCCACGACATGCGTTCATCACTCTGGTTAGCCTAGTTTTCTCATCATACTACCCCCCGCCCAAATGTCTTTCCTTCCCCATCACACAAAGAGACACACACACTCAAGGCACACTAATGTCCCACTATATCTTTGATCATATTGTTCCCACTGGCTGTACTGTGAATTTGTGTCACTTTCATACCCCCAATCCACCCTCTTCCTTCCTACCTCCTTTTGTGTGCCATCTCCCCCCATGAGCTTCTTGAGGGCAAGGACTGTGTTTCATTTTATTGATTGCATTCCTAGCACTTAGCACAGGGTCTGACACACAGTAGGTGCTTAATAAATGTTTATTGGACTGGATTGGATCATCCATTCTTCAAGGCTCAGGTCAATTCTTACCCATCTCAGGAAGCTTTCACAAACTATTATTTTTTCATATTAATCTGTCTTCTTTGTACTCTTTAGGGTTTAAAGTAGGTACCACACAATGCAGCGTTTATTAAATATTATATATTCATATTTCATTTGTGTCTGTTTTGCCCACCCAATGAAACAACAAATGTTGGTTAGTTGGTCAACTGACTGATTTTGTTCACCTGCTGGGGTTTCTTTTGAAACCACCATGGCTCTCCAGGTTCACATTCTATCACATGGACCACTAACCCCACACCAAGCTACACACCACTTCAACAGGGGAGTGCATTCTGGTCCTGGTTTGGGGATATATAAAGACCCTCCGATGCGTAACTCATGCACCTTGAATTAAGTCCTATTTCATCCTGTATCCAGTTAACTGGGATTATGATATTCTCACAAGATTTTAGAGACTGAAAGAGACTTTAGAAGTTATCTGGCCCAAGCCCCTAATTTCTCAAATGAGGGAACCAGAAAGGTAAAGTTACCTCCCTCACAGAAGGTGATCGATGCTGGAAAGCTCTGTTGCTGGTACTTTGTAGTTCCTCTTCCTGTAGTTCAGTTTTTAGAAAAGATGTAGGGTTACCTTCTATAGCTTAGGTCTGCTGCTGGCTCCCACTGTTCTGTTCCTCTCCAGCGGATGATGTTTATTACTTTCTCCAGGGGACCATTTTTTTTTCTAGTCCTACGATCTCTTCCACACTCAAAAAAAGGCTTCCTTTTTTGCATTGCTGAGGCAAATCTCTTTTATAGTCCATTTTAGCTTATAGTGAGACAGTCCAATTTCCTTCCTCTCTTCACCAGTTCTTAGGGTGATATTCCTCCAGCTTTACTCAGAATGTCCCACTGAGATTTGAATTTCATGGGGTTAACTCTCCCCACATGTCTTTTGTTTTAACTCTCTCCCCATCTGTATTCATCTGGGGCAATGGAACAGGGTTATTCAAATTATTCTGGGAACAGCTTTGAAAAAAAAGAAATAGGGAAATGTAGACTTGAATGCTTCTGGTACAAGGAATTATACTGAGGAAAAAGAAAATGCTTATTCCTTACTAAAATTACAAGGTAGGGAATAATGGAGTTAAGGGAGAGACCCAGATAGGTGATTTGTCCAGGAGATTTTGAAAAAGTAGATAGCACTAAAATTGTGAGGATCAGGGAGAAGGTGGCAACCAAGTTATTCCTTGAGAGAAGAAAAGGATTTTGGAGATGAGGAAAGAGCACGCACAGATGTGGAAAATGGTTGACTTTGACAAATAGGTCGCAGTCCAATTTTCTAAAATGTAAAAGTGCATTGAATAATGTAAAGTCAAGTTGGAGAAGTAGGCTAGAACCAGATTGTAGAGAGCCTTAAATGCCAGGGTAAGGGGTTTATGTACTATTCTAAAGGGCAGTAAGGAGCCACCAGGAGAGTAAGCATGACCAGACCTATGGAAGATTATTTTGGTAGCTGTGTGAAAGACAGATTAGAAGAGGAAGAGGCACGAGGCAGGGATGACAGCCTGAACAAGGATGTCCTTCCACAAGAGTTCGTGGAAAGAAGTGAACAGTAAAAGATGTGGAGACAAAACTAACTGGACTTGGCAATAGATTGGATACAGGAGTGATGGAGAGTGAAGAATCAAAGCTGACTCTTAGGTATGGAGCCTAGGTGGCTGAGATAATGGTGGTGCCCTCAAGAGAAAAAGAACATTTGGAGAAAACTCGTGCTTAGAGGGGGAAATAATGAATTCATGTTTGGACATGGTGTGTTTGAGGTGCCAGCAGCACACACGAGTGAAAATGTCAAGCATTTTGATTTATGGAACTGGAGTTTAGGGGATATAGTTAATAGAAATGGTAGTCTTCTGCATATAAGTAAATTTATGAGAGCAGTTGATACCACTAAGGAACTCAAAATCGTGGGGCAGAAGATGAAGGATGATCCAGCAAATGAGACTGAAAAAAGAGATTTTAAATAGGCAGGAAGAAAATTAGAGGAGAGTAGTGTCACATGGGAATGAGGGAGTATCCAAGAGAAAATGGGTTGTCAAAAATGTACTGCAGAACATTAAAAAAAACAGGAGCTAATTTAATTGGAGGGAAAACACTGATACTTCAAAGAGCTGTTTGGAAGAAAGGAGAATGCTCTGTATTTTGAAGAGTTGGCCAGGTTTTCCTGCCTTACTCTTTAGCAACATCTACAACTTGAAAGAGGCTTCTCTGTGTTTCGCTTTGTGGCTCAAGATGGAGAAATCCCTCAAAAACCATAAAAGAAGTGTTAGTAAATACATTTTTCCTGTTTGCATCAATCCCCGAAATGCAGCAAAGTTTTCTAAATTAGATCACTATTGTCCAGGGAGAGTAAACTAAACGTGGACATATCTATAAAGACTTCATGGAAGAAGGGTCAACTAAACTGAGCCTTTAAAGAAGAAAAATACCTTGAGAAATAGAAATGAATAGGCAGTGCATTCCAGATATTGGGAGTCCTTGTTCCAGGGCACAATGGCAGAAAATGGAGTTGAGGGAAGAGGTTTTATTAGTGCAGTTTGGCTCTAAGTAGAGCATATAAAAAAGAATAGTATGAACTATGTTTTAAAAAGGTGGGGGTAGGCAGATCCAGTCTGTGAAAGATCTCAAATTCAAATCCAAGGAATTTGTCTTCTACCCAAGTTATTGGGTAGTTATTGGGGAGCTACTGAAGGTTTTTGTTTGCTTTTTTGCTTATGAGTTGCACAGGATTAAAGAACTATTCTGTTATAGCTACGTATAATTTTTATTAATTTGCCTTCTATTAGGAAATATTTCATGTTTAAGAATAAGATAAGGTCAAAATGGGTACATGATTTGTTCTTGCTGTTTGTCTTTTGTTCTTGAAGAGAACCATGACATCAAGGAGGTGATATGTGTTAATCTGCACTATTGCAAAGACTGCTGACATTCTTGAAACCATAGAGACATCAAAATATCAAAGTACTGTGCAATGCAATATCTGTTTTTGTTTATGATTACTGTAACTATTACATTATTGTTGTTATTATTTTAGCATGGATCTTGAAGCAGTAAGTTATAATGAAAAGTGTCAGAATTGGAATGGAAGGATTTATTGTTTGATCTTGCATATGCCATTTAATTTCTTTAGGCTATAGTTTCCTCATCTGTAAAATAGGGATATTTGACTAGAAGACTTTCAGTCTTTTCCAGTTTTAAAACCAGGATCCTTTGAAAAAGAAGATCATAACTCAAATTCCAGTTCAATCATATACTGACTGAATAAAGTTGAGTAAGTTACCAAAAAAAAAAAACCAAACCAACAAACCCAATACAACACCAAACCACAAAACAAAAAAAATATAAGGAAGACCTGAATAGCTTTGCAGACCCTAGTCTTAAGGGAATTGCTGTTCACTGATGGAGTATGATGTTACATCATTATTCCTTTAAGAGAAGAAGTTTTCATCTTGGGAAGTTCTGCAGAGCCTCAGGCATAAGGCTGCTATTTGTTAAGAGAACTTAACCCTGCTCCAGCAGCCTGAAAGTGCAACAAAGCAGTTTTGTCCATTAGGAGAATGGGAATGCTCCAAAGAGGAACTGTCCTATCCGTCAAGTAATATATGATGCAAACTATGCTCTAAAGTGATTAAGCACATCAAGGCCTACAAAGCAGAGCTCTGAATTGCCCTGGTATATAGTTTGTCTATTAATGTGCCTCTCTTCTAGGTGGAAACTGTGTATTGGTGAGAGAATGTGATCCAGGTTTATGGGTGGACTGTTATATCCATGTAATAATTTTTATTGATTTGCCTTTGGTCAATAAATAGTTCATGTTTAAGAATTATTGGTGTCATATACCAAGATAAGGTTGAAATGGATACATGATTTGTTGTTGTGGTTGTTTGTCCTATGTTCTTGAAGAGGAGGACCGTGATATCAGGGAGGTGATGATTTAGACATAAAGAGTGATACCCTAAGCATATTAGGAGAGCAAGGAATAGTTGACCTGTTAGATTTTTGGATAAGGGAAGAATTTAGGACCAAACAAGACATAGGGAACATTACAAGATGTGAAATGGATAATTTTGATTATATTAAATTAAAAAAAGTTTTGCACAAACAAAAGCAATGCAACTGAGATTAAAAGAAAAGCATTAAGTTGGGAAAACATCTTTATAGCAAGTGTCTCTGATGAAGGCCTCATTTCTCAATTTTATATATATATATAGCCAAATTTGTAAAAATAAGAGCCATTCCCCAACTGATAAATGATCAAAGCATATAAACAGGCAGTTTTCAGATGAAGAAATCAAAGCTATCTATAGTCATATGAAAACAACTCTCTAAATCACTACAGACTAGAGAATGCAAATTAAAACAACTCTGAGGTGCCACCTATCAGATTGACTAATATGATAGAAAAGGGAAATGATAAATATTGGAGGAGATGTGGGAAAGTTGGAACACTGATGTGCTATTTGTGGAATTATGAATTGATCCAACCATTCTGGAGAGCAATTTGGAACCATGCCCAAAGGGCTATGAAACTATGTATCTTTTGATCCAGCAAAACTACTAGTAGGTCTGTATATCAAAAAGATTTTTTAAAAAGGGAAAAAGACCTATATGTACAAAAATATTTATAGCAGCTCTTTTTGCAATGGCAAAGAATTGGAAATTGTTTGTAATGGAATATTATTTGCTATAATGATGAGTAAGATGCTCTCAGAAAAACCTGGAAAGACTTACATGAACTGATGCAAGGTGAATGGAGCAGAACCAGTAGAACATTGTACATAGTAACAGCAATATTGTTGGATAATCAACTGTGAATGACTTAGCTATTGTCAGGAATTCAATTATCCTAGACTCATGAAAAAAATACTATTTGCTTCCAGAGAAAGAACTGATGGACACTGAATGCAGACTGAAGAATACCATTTTTTACTTTCTTCTTTTTTTTTTTTTGGAGGGCAATTGTGGTTAAGTGACTTGCCCAAGGTAACATGGCTAGTTTTTGTGTTAAGTGTTTGAGGCCAAATTTGAACTCAAGTCCTTCTGATTCCAGGGCCGGTGCTCTATTCACTGTGCCACCTATCTGCCCCAACATTCTTTATTTTTTTTTTTATGTTTTTATTTATTTATTTTTTTGTTTTGCGTTTTCTTTCACAACATGACTAATATGGAAATATGTTCTTCATGATTGCACATGTTTAACCTATATCAGTTTGCTTACTATCTTAGGCAAAGGGGAGGAAAGGGAAGGAAGGATAGAATTTGGAACTCAAACTTTAAAAAAATGTTAAAATTATTTTTACATGCAATTAAAAAATAAAACATTATTTAAAAAGGAATTACTAGTGTCATCTTGATTTTTGTATATAATGGGAAGCAGGAGACAGGTAGCTCCCTCACATCAGGGTTACCTCTAGGACCCTAAGAGTGAGTAGTGGCAGTAGGTTCATCCCTTCTTTTGGGGAACCAATCCAGAATGGGTACAGATGGAGTGATTGAACCAACCTTAGCTCAGAGAAGGAGGGGGAAGTTGATGCCATGACTGAGCTCTATGCAAAGTTTAGACAAAATCAGTTCCTAGATTTATTTGGTTGTAGTAGAATAAGACACAAACAGGTTATTAAATTACATAATACAGCAGTCTAATTGCATTAAAAGATGCAGAGAAAGTGCTATGTGATGTGAGATCCTAGGAAGGGAATTTGAATAGGGAAGTTTTCCTTCCTCTTGAATTTCCTACTTAGCCTGACTTCTTCCTTCTTAGTATGTATTGTCCTGTGGCCAGAACTATAACAAGGAATTCTGGCACCAAAGATTAGTGGGTGGGGATAAATGCACATGCATGCACACACACACACACACAATTTTCCCATTTAAGTTTATGGACTCTGAAATATATCTATAAGCTATAGATACCTATTCTTTACCAGGTTAAGAATTTCTATAAAAATTAAAAGTATCAGATTTAAAATGTAATAACACTCACATACAACATTTTATAAATTTATTACAAATTACCTTCTTATTTGGCTATCCCATTAATATTCTTATTTCTTTCCTAACTTCACTCAACCCAAAAGGAAAACAGTGACCATTTACATTTGTAATTGGTATTTTAGTAATAATACCGTCAAACACTGAGTAGGTAGAAACTTAGTCATTTCCATTATCATCAGCTACTGATCCTGTTAAGAGTTGAGCTCATGACTTCACTTTAACAGAGGGAACTTCTGCCTTCCTTCATACCCAAGTCCCAAGCAGTTGGCAATATCGATTTCTTTTTCTGACCCCTTTAGCACTTATAATCAGGTGATCCCAAATACTTTGGTACCAGCAGGGCTTAGCATTTCAAGGAGGCTATATAAATGCCAGTTCGTTGATTCATTATAAAAATTTGCTCAGAAGAAATATTCATGAACCCGAATTACCCAAAACATCATTCTATTTAATTTTCATAAACCAAGACATCAGAAACAGTAATGAAGATCCCCTTTGTACTTCTGTTAAATAGAATCCCACAGTTCAGTTTGACATATTCTTTTCTGACCAAAGCTGCTGTGACTCAATCCATTTCACACCCACCATGTTAGAAATCTCTCACTTCCATGCTTCGCAACACGCTAAAGTCTATTTAAAATTATACTTGACAGTTCATCTTGTAGGCAGCCCTTGTTCCATGTGCAACTAACTACTAAATTTAGTTTCCTTGTAATCAAGAAAAATTGGAGGTCCTGTGTGAAGTAGAAGTGATATATGATTAAGTAGCAAGCTTCTGGGTTAAGTGGAACCTATTCAAAAGAGAAATATGATTATTTTGCCGATGATTATATTCTGTTAAACCCTGAGTAAGAGAAGTTATGCTATTAAAAGGTATGCTTGACCTCAACAAAAGATTCTGACTTTCTTATTCCTACCTTTGTTTCTTCAAATCATATTTTGAAAATTCACATTGTGATTTGATAATTGCTTCTGTCTATTGATCTGCTAATAAGCTACTTCACTGCCTGAAGTTGACTCTCTATTCCCCAAATCAAATGAGAATTCATAAGGGAAAATGGGGATGCATGGGAAACCTGGTGGTCTTATTATTGTAACTGCATCTCTTCTTCTATTCAAAATATTTAATAGAATTTTTGACCTGGAAGGGACCTTATAAATAACTCTATATACCATCCTCATTTAATCTGCGATGCAACTGAGGCCTAGAGAAGTTGGAGTAGTCAATAGCATAGCAAGGATTCAAACCCAGGACTTTTGACTCCAAGTCTAGTAGTTCGCTCTCTACCTTATCACACTACTCCTCACGAATTTCTCTTCTCTTTCTTTAAGATACTCTTTAGGATAGACAGGAGAGACAGGGTCCTATAACCTGTAGAAGAGTAGGTGGGTAGTATCTTAGGGACCTCGGAGGTCACCGAGTACAAGCCCTTAGCTCTATAGATGCGTAAATGGAGATCTGGGAAAATGAAGTGACTTTCCCCAAAGCCATACAGTAATTAATTGGCAAAGCTGAGGGAATTTGGTCTGTGATTCCAAATGCAGCATCCTTGTACTGCACCACAACTGTATTCTAATGCTATGAGAAGGGTGGTCATCTGTGAAACTTTGAATTCTGGTGGGTTTGTAAATCATCTTTATTCCTTTTCTCAGCCCCCTAAACAACTTAGCTCAAATTATCAACTTTTATTCTCCCCACACCTCCATTCTTTAAAGAATCACATAAGATTCCTAATATTCAAACCCTCAATCTTCAAATGGATTTGTAATTTTACTAATTTGAAAGTTCCCTCCAATGTTGCAGGTAGCACCCTCTCCTTCTTGTGAATGTCTTTGACTATCCTATCAAGAACCCTTTTTTAATTATATATTATTCTGATGACACTTTTAAAAATTATAAATTTATTTATTTTTAGTTTTCAACATTAATTTCCATAAGATTTTGAGTTACCATTTTTTCTCCCTGTCTTTCCCCTACCCACCCCAAAATAGCAAGCCTACTGAACACCCCTTCCCTCTATCTGTTTTCTCTTATATCCTCCCCCATTCCCCCTCTAACCTTCTAGTAGGGCAAGATGGATTTCTATACCCCAGTGCCTGTATATCTTATTTCTCAGTTGCATGTAAAAAACAATTTTTTTAAACATTTGTTTTTAAAACTTTGAGTTCCAGATTTTTTTCCCTTCTTCCCTCCTCACCCACCCCCACTGGGAAGATAAGCAATTCAGTATAGGTTGCACATATGTAGATACCCAAATCATTTCCATAGTAGTTATATTGTGAAAGATTAACTATATTTTCCTCCATCCTATCCCACCCCCACTGTTTTCTCCTTTGACCCTATTCCTTTTCAAAAATGTTTGTTTCTAACTAGCCTTTCCCCCAATCTGCCCTCCCTTCTATCATTCCTGCTACTATCCCCTAACCCCCTATTTTCCTGTAGGGTAAGATACCCAATTTAGTGTGTATGTTATTCCCTCCTTAAGCCAGATTCAGTGAGAATAAGGTTGTTCCATTCCCTTTCACCTTCTTGCTCTTCCCCTCCATTGTAACAGTTTTCTCTTGCCTCTTTTATGTGAGATAATTTGCCCTAATCTATCTCTCTCTTTCTTCTTTTCCCAATAAATTCCTATCTCACCTCTTAATTTTATTTTATAGGTATCATCCCTTAATATTCAACTCATCCTGTGCCCTCTATGTATACATGAACATGCATATGCCCACACTCACATATATATTTATATACACATACACGCTCCTATACATACATATATATTCCTTTCAACTATCCTCATACTGAGAAAAGTCTTATGAGTTACAATTATTGCTTTTCCATGTAGGAAGGCAAATAGTTCAATTTTAATAAGTTCCTTATGATTTCTTTTTTCCTGTTTACCTTCTCATGCTTCTCTTGTTTCTTGTATTTGGAAGTCAAATTTTCTGTTCAGCTCTGGTTTTTTTCATCAAGAATGCTTGAAAATCCTCTATTTCATTGAATTAGCATATTTTCCCCTGTAGCATTATACTCAGTTTTGCTGGGTAGCTGATTCTTGGTTATAGTCCTAGCTCCTTTGACTTCAGGAATATCATATTCCAAGCCCTTTGATCCCTTAATGTAAAAGCTAATAGGTCTTGTGTTACCCTGATTGTGTTTCCACAATTCTCAAATTGTTTCTTCCTGACTGCTTGCAGTATTTTCTCCTTGACCTGGGAACTCTGGAATTTGGCTATAATATTCCTAGGAAATTGTTTTTTTTGGAATCTTTTTCGAAAGGCTATCAGTGAATTCTTTCAATTTCTATTTTTGCCCTCTGGTTCTAGAATATTAGGGCAATTTTGCTTGAGAATTTCTTGAAAGATGTTGTCTAGGCTTTTTCACATTACCTTCTATTTTTTCATTTGTTTGGATCTGTTTTATAGTATCTTGATTTCTCATAAAGTCATTAGCTTCCACTTGTTCCAATCTAATTTTGAAGGAGTTATTTTCTTCAGTGAGTTTTTGAAATTCCTTTTCCATCTGGCAAATTCAGCTTTTTAAGGCATTCTTCTCTTCACTGGCTTTTTGGGCCTCTTTGCCATTTGAGTTAGTCTATTTTTTAAGGTGTTATTTTCTTCAGTGTATTTTTGGGTCTCCTTTAACAGGCTGTTGACTTACTTTTCATGATTTTCTTGCATCCTTCTCATTTATCTTTCCAATTTTTCCTCCATTTCTCTTACTTGATTTTCAAAATCCTTCTTGTGCTCCTTCATGGCCTGTAACCAATTCATATTTTTCTTGAGAGCTTTTGATGCAGGAGTTCTGACTTCATTGTCTTCCTCCCATTCCATGCCTTGATCCTTTTTGTCCCCAAAAAAGGATTCTGTGGTCTGTTTGTGCTTCCTCTGCTTGCTCATATTGCCAGACAATTACCTGAATTTTGAGCTCTTTGCCATGGTAGAACTCTGCTTCCAGAATGGAGGAAGCTTTGTCCCAAATCTCTGGGATTTTCTCAGCTGCTGGAGCTATTAGAAGGGTGCCCTCTCTACAATCCCCACAAGCTCTGGCTCACTGGCTACATACCCCAGGACCACCACCCAAGACTGCTATTCAGATTCAAGCAGGTTAAAGCAAGAATGATTACCCTCTGAATGGATGCTTGGTCCCCCTATGATCTGCAGGCCAGAAGCTCCTGAGGCAGCCACGTGGCAGCACAGCTGCTGTGCCTCCCCTGCTTCTTGCCCTGGGGGCAGGGTCTGGACCACACTCTTTAGTCCACCCCTATTCCAATAGAATTCCACAATGACCTTTTACATTGTCTTTGATGTTTATGGGTTGAGAAGTCTGGAAACCACCACAGCTGCTGGTGCTTCACTCTCCTGAAGTCTGCTCTGGCCACTGCTGATGGGGGCCACCCTAGGGCTGGAACCTTGGCTCTAGCAGGACTGCACCACTCCCAACTTAGTGTGATAGTCCCTTACTGTCCACCTGTTGGGCTTCCTTCAGCGGGAGATTTCTGTCACTTTGTGGGTTCTATAGCTTTAAAATCTAGTTAGAGTAACTTTTTTACATGTATTGGAAGTGGTTGGAGCAAGAGCTCAGGCCAAATTTGTGCTTCTACTCTGCCATCTTGGCTCTGCCCCTAATACTCTTTTTTTTGCTACAGTTCTTCAAAGTTCATCATTTGTTATACATTGCATCCTATTCACACCAACCACGTGCTTCTCTACTGTCATCTGTATGATATTTTCTTTCAATTCTTCGTACACTGTTCAATGTCATGTTTTACAGCCACACAAAAAATACCCATAGAAATTTTGGTATTTAAAATATTGGTATTTAATTTAGAATATGGGCATTTAGAAGATGGAGCTTGGAGAGAAGTTTGGAATCAATGAAATCTCACCAACTCTCCTCCTGTTTTATTATGGGCCCAGTCCAACTATCCACTTGTACTATCTATCCAAGGCATACATACTGATGAACAAATTCTTCTTGTTGTGTTGTTCAGTCATTTCTAGTTGTGTTCGACTCTTCATGACCCCAAGTGGCATTTTCTTGGCAAAGATACTGGAATGGTTTGTCTTTCCCTTCTGCAACTCATTTTATGGATGAGGAAACTGTGGCAAACGGTGAAGTGACTTTCCCAGGGTCACACAAATCTGTCTGAGACCAGATTTGAACTCACGAAGATGAGTTTCTGACTCCAGGCCCCAAACTGAACAAACTCTATAGGTTGGTTATACAAGAGTGTGTCATATTCTGGTCACCATCCACTTGGTCAGGTCAAACTCTTTTGAGTGTTTACAGATCTTTTCCATGAGGTTCTGCAATGTGGGACTCTGTGTAGCCAACACAATGTCACCCACAAATGATTATATGGAGGATCTCATCATACATAGGGAATTTCTCTTCAATTTGGTCTTTGTGGTATATCTGTTTCTGCACAGTGAGGAGCTCTTGATGAGCATATAACTCCATTTTTAATACCTAGCCTAATATTTATGACCAAAAGATTGGGTGAACAAGATTATCTCTTATAAGGAATCTTGCATGATTTTTATATATGGTTTTGGTATACATTTTTTGTAAGAGACACCTTAATGGAAAGTTTTGCTTTGACCAACCAAGTTTGTTTTCATAATCATCAAATGATAAGCATAGTAGGATCTTGTATTTTTTTGCATCTTTCAGGAAATTGTGTGATGGTAAAGATGTGGTTCCCTGTGCAATACTTCTTATTCCTCTTCCCTACTAATATTCTAATACTTCCATCAAACATGCCACCCCCCAAGTTTTTTTTTTATCAATGTGTAAATAAGATACAGAGAAGGGAAGAGAATAAGCTCACATAAGAATGGACATAAGGCAGTTAGGTGGTGCAATGGATAGAGCATTGAAGTTGGAATCAGGAAGACTCATCTTCCTGACTTCAAATCTGGTCTGAGACACTAGTTGAGTGACCCTGGGCAAGTCACTTCCCCTGTTTGCCTCAGTTTCCTTATTGGTAAAAGTGTGTTGGAGAAGGAAATGGAAAACTACTTCAGTTTCTTTGCCAAGAAAATCCCAAATGGGCTCACAAAGAGACAGACACAAAGGAAATAACTGAAAACCCCCCCAGAGTGAACAAACTTTAATAATTTGAGAATCCATGATTTTGATGATATGGATACTCCTACCACACAGACTCCCTCATTCCACCTCCAATGTAATTATGAGGTATTGGGTCTCCCCAACCCCCCCAAAAAAGTATTGACCTGAATGAAACCATTTTTTCTAGTGATAATCTTCTTCGAATTTTGCTATTTTGGTGCTTAGAGGACAGTCTATCGTTAGTCTAGCACTTGAAGCCTTTCTAGCTGGGTAGAACCTTGGGTCACATCTGGGTCCACCCTTGTTTTCCATTAGCATAGTTTTGATGAATGTAGGATCTTATCATGCCATGATGAAACATTCGAAAAGAACTTAGTATAGAAGACTACTAATAAAGGAGGTAGTCAATAGCTCTCATTTCATGATACTAATTTAGATACCATTACTCAGCAGTATATTTTTTCAAAATTACAGTCTGTATTTAAAAAAAACAATTTTGTGTGGTTGGATTTCTCTATTTAAAAAGCTTTCAAAGATCAAAGACTTGCAAGAGTGATATTTGATGAATTAAAAAAGAAAGTGTTAGATGACTACATGTTAAGTAATGATGAGTAATGGAACAAAGAAGGAATCTTGGCTTTTAGAGCTATAAATTAGTTGCAAGGAGATTTTAATTTATATTTTGAACCAGTCTTTTCTATAGAAGTAAGAAAAACTAATAACTAACTTACACTTATGTAACACCTTAAGGTTACAAAACCTTTGCCTACATGATTTCATTTGTTCCTTTTGGCAGCTCTATGAGATAGGAAATGCAAATATTATTCTCTCCATTCCACAGATTTGGAAACTGAGACTCAAAAAGACTAAATGAAATTATAATAACAAAAATGCCATCTTATGAAAGGCCATAGTAAAACTCTGAGAAGCTTAGAAAGAATGTGAATTAGTAGTAAACTCTCTGTGAAGGGCATTGACAACTGTTTCTTGACACCTTACTTGGAACATGGGGGTTCAGGGAAGCAGAGAGGGTGGGGCCTCATTTTGAGAAGTTAACTGATTGACTTAAAACCAAAATTTTCCCAGGAAACATAGTCTTCAACCTTTGGAAATTAATGCTACCTACCAGAGGTCAGAGGGTCAAATGCCATGGCTATGATTGAATAGTGATATGAGTAATCATTTGTAATATATAAAATTTTCCATCACAGAAAAAGACAAAAACTTCATGATTCATCACCTAAATTGATGACCCTCACAGTCCTGCAAGTTGTTTCCCTCCCCACCCCCACCATCTTGCATTATCCTCCATCACTCATTTTTGTTTTTGTTTTTTTCCCTGTCTGTATTGGAACCACAAGGAAATAGGAAACAAAAGAACCAAAATAAATAGGAATCCTTAAATAGGAATTAAGAGGATAATAAATATTAAATAGACAAACTAATAAAAATAGTAAAAAAAAATTGGGGCACTTTGCAATGTTTGCTATTATTTTATAGGTTTGAGTTTGCAAGGTTAGGGCAGTAGAGGAATTTCTTCCAAGTACTTTGACTACACATTGAGTAAGTAGACACTAAGTATTCCCTGGGCTGTGGACTTATGGTATGAACTGCTAGGCTTCTCTTAGGTATTAATTTGAGGGGCATGGATTGTGGCACTTTGTGCCATGGCAGAGAGGTGTCAAAACACATGGATTTGGAGTTGGAGTATCTGGCAGAGGCAGCTGGGTGGTTAAGTGGATAGAGTACTTTGTCTGGAGTCAGGAAAATAACTGAGTTTAAATCTGGCCTCAGACGCTTACTAGTCAAGTAACCCTGGGCAAGTCACTTAGCCTTTGTTGCCTCAGTTTCCTCAACTGTAAAATGGACATACCTACCCACCAGAGTTGTGAGGAATCGAAGGTGATATTATTTGTAAAGTACTTAGCATAGTATTTGGCATATAGTAGGTGCTTAATAAATGCTTATTTTCACCTCCCCTTACTTGCCTGTGTGGCCATGGGCATGCCATTTAATCTCTCTAGGACTTAATTTCCTTGTCTGTGAAATGGGGGAGTTGGACTACATGATGTCTAAAGTTGCTTTGATCTCTAAATCTATAGTCTCGTTATTTAGGTATTTCTATTAAAAATAGACTTCTTTATTTAAAAATAGACCCTTTATAAATAGTTGTGTCACTATATTTCAATGATAGAATTTTCAATTCAGTTAAATGACCTATCCCCCTCCCTATTTCCTTTATTTCCAGGTACACGCTCTGTACATATCAGGCTACTAGATTGTAAGCAACGTGAGAGCAGGGAACATATTTAAACTTTGCATCTGTCCCAAACTGGTTAGCTACCAATGATGTAGGAAGAAGGATCAGAGTAGGCAGAGTAGGACATTCAAGGACAATCTAGTAAGCATCAGTAATACACATCACACTGTACTGTATAATCTGACTGCTAGGTGGTGCTGTGGATCAAGTGTTTTTCCTGAGTTCAAATCTGGCCTCAGATACTTATAGTTTTGTGAGCCTGGAGTCACTTAACTTAAGTCACTTAACCCTGTTTGCCTCAGTTTCCTTCTCTATGAAATGACCTGGAGAAGAAAAAGGCAAATCACTCCAACATCTCTGCCAATAAAATCCCAAATAGGGTCACAAAGAATTGTACACAACTGACAACCACTGGACACCACCAGGCATGATTAAGTAGCTCATTTATTAATCTTTTAACTGTTCTCAATCAATATTTACTATAATAACTCCAACCCAGAACTGAGTAGAATGTACCTTTATCATTTAAACTGAATCTTGCCTGGATTTCAAACTTTTTGGAGAGTTTGTCATAAAAATGGATATAACATTGTGATCTCTGGTGCTTGTTCTTAAATTTAATTAAGCCTTAAAAAAATAAAGCTGGCTTTGGAAGTTGGAAAAACCAGGTTCAAGCCCCTTCTCTGAAATTGACTGGCTATGGGGAAGTAGGCAGGTCATCTAATCTCTCAGAGCCCCAGACAATTAATAACAAGACTGTTAGTTTCAGAAATGGTACAGATTCAGATTGGGATTACTTTTTACTGAAATCACCACTGTGATCCAAAACAACAACAGCAAAAAAATCTGGAATGCTTTTACTTTATAGGTAAGGAGACTGAGGATCAGAGAGAATTGGTGACTATTGTCCAAGGTCCCACAGAGCAAGGATTCAACCCACGTCTGCTGAATATGAAATCAATGCTTCTTCCACAATGGCAGAGTGGACATGCTACTGGACTGGAAGTCAGAAATATTTTAGACATTTACTAGCTGTGTGATGTTGGGTGGATCACTTAAATGGCTCTCATTCTGAGTCTCCTCAAAGGGCTTCTAAGGCTCTTTTCAGCTTTAAATCTATGATACTATTTTTCTTTCCCTTTAATGAGTCTTTTGTTAAAGACAGGAACCTGCCTCAGTCATCTTTGTATTTCATACAACATCCGTAACAGTTCTTTGAAAATAGTGGGTGCTGGGGTAAATATTTGTTGGATGAGAGAAGGAATGAAGGACTGGTTACTATGTCGCTTGGTCAGGTTTGGAATTCAGAACACTTGCTATCTGATTGCCTAGTTTTTTCTTATTTCTTTGCTCAAGGAAGAACAGCCTTTTATCTTAATTCAAGAAAAACCTAGGGTTGTTCTCTGCATTCCTATAGAAATGAGGCAGGGGAGAATCAAAGTACCAATAATTATAACCAATATTTAAATAATAAAAATGAGATAATATTTGTTAAGCACTTATCAAAGAATCTGGCACAAGTAGATACTATGTAAATCCTGTTATTATTGTTATCAATGCTCTTTAAATTTTGCAAAGCACATTATGTAGGGTATCTCAATAACCATGTGAGATAGGTGGTGTTATTATATCCATTATACAGAAGAAGACCATGAGGCTCCAGTATATATACCAGAGTTAGAATTCATACTCAGAGCTCTCTTGCACTCTTTCAAGATCACCAAGATGCCTTGCTTTCTCATTGTATCCTGCCTATTACACCACTCCTCAATGCTTTTATACTGGTTGAAAAGAGCATCAATAGCAATCTTTCAAAGAAAAGCAGCGAGGTAATACTTGAAAAGATCGGTATGAAATCTAGGGGTGGGGATTTGTTGCTAAACAATCAGTCCCAGTCATTGCCTCAAGAGTTACCATGAAAGTCACCATGACCGAAGTGTAGGATGTATTCAGGGAAGGCTAGTACCTCTGGTGGGAGGGCTCATCCACCTTTGATACCCACCTGATTCTCCCAACTCTTACCTGTGGCTCCAAGAAGCTATAGCATGTGCAGTAGCCACACCCTGGTAAACCATTTTGGTAGATGGGCTAAATCAGGTTGTAGGTAACTGAGGGGTCTCAAACCCTTTGGTGCATTAGGATTTGTGAAGCATGTGAAGACCTTCCCCAGAGGAATGAGCAGATAAGAGCAAATTGTTCCAATGGCCACGAAGGTGGCTGAAGCAGTCTCTGTGGAGTACTTAGAACTTGGTTAGACATCAAAGATGCCAAGGTCGTCCACTACATCCCAAGCCATCACTAGTCATCTTGACTTTGTCTTGCCACTGGACTTTGATGACTCTGGAGGAGATAGTGGGGCCAGCAACTTCACATGGCTTTGCCTCATTTAAAATCCAATTTATGCACAAATCAAAATATTAACCATTTTGCCAGTTTTGCTTATCTTAAAGTCTTGTGGTGACAGGTAAATGATTAAGCAGAAGGTGTAGATACACTGGGAGTTGTAATCACAACTCTACACATAGGCAACCCAGGCCTCAGGGTTGTCTTCTCACTGGACTGAAACACCAATGGGATTTGGCAGCCCCTGGTGTCTGCTTTTTTGCAGGACCACACTGGTGTGGTCACCTCCTGGTGTGAGGAAGGAGCTATAAAAGGCACTCTGAAAATTATCTAATTCATCCAGCCCTTGCAAACTTATTGTAACAGGCGGGGATCTCACCCTGCAGTCAAAATACAAACACAGGAACAAAAAACTTTTACAAAGATGATTCCAATCACCTTCAGTACATATGTGTGAACATTTATGGACAACATGAAATCCAGTAGACCTGAAAGATGAACAGCTCTTGAAGTAGCAGCCCTGAATGAAACAAGGCTGGTAAATAAAGTCCAGCTTACTGAAGTTGGATCCAGACACGTATTTTTCTGGTGTGGCTACAGTGAAAGGAAATTCCATGAAGCTGGTGTAGGTTTTGCAATTAAAACTAATCTAGTTACCAAGTTTGTATGCCTATCAAAAGAAGTAAACAACAGACTCATGACAATGTGATTACCACTTGGAGGAAAGTGCCGTGCCTCCATCATCAGTGTGCATGTTCCCACTATGACAAACACTAATGAGGTAAAAAAAAAATTATGAAGATCCCCATTATTAATGTACCAGAAGAAGACAAACTTATAATTCTGGGTGACTTTAATGTGACAGTAGCACAGACAACCAGACATGGCAAGGAGTCCTTGGGAAGAGTGGAGTCAGAAACAGCAAGAGCAGCTGTCAGTTCCTACTGAAACTTGTGCAGCTCATGACCTCATCAACAAGACTGTCTTCCATTGACATAAACGCAATAAAACTTTGTGGATGCATTGTCACAGTAAACACTGACATTTAATAGTCTATGTCATTGTAAGGAGAAGAGACAGTCAGGATGTGAGAATGACAAAAGCGATGTGTAGTGCAGAGTGCTGGAATGATCATAGACTTATCCTCTCTAGGCTAAATATTAGAATTCAACAAATGCAGTGGCCTCAAGACAAAATGAACACCAGAAGATTTAACATCAAGAGATTAGAGCATTTCTCTAGGTGGCAACAATTCATTGCTAATTTGGAGGAAAAACTGAGCCAATGCATGGTTGGTCACAGTGGAGCAGAAAAGAAATGGGAAGCTTTCAGAGACTTGGTGTACAGCACTGCATTTACCCATCTGTGCCTGAACACTCACAAACATCAAGACTGATTTGGGGAAATTCAGAAGCTGCTAAAGGAAAAATGAGAACTCCACAGGATTTGCCAGCAGGATAGTTCATCTATCTCTAAGAAGGCAACATTTGATTCCATCAAAAGTAAAGTACAAGAGAAGCTTAGAGAGATTCAGGATTCTTGGCTCAGTAAGAAGGCAAATTATATTCACTTTTACATTGATAGTAACTATTTATGGGCCAAAGACATATTGTGCATCATCTCAACTACTCAGTACTGATGAAACCACATTGATTAATTATAAGGACATAATCTTGGAGAAATGGGCTGGACACTTCCATAGTGTTCTCAACAGACTGTCATCAATCAATGCTGAAGCCATTAACCATATACCTCAGCTTGAGGTCTTCTTCTCTAGCCAAATTTCCAACTGAAGAGGAGGTTTTGAATGCCATTAGTCTCCTCTCCTATCAGGAGAGGCAAAGCACCTGATACAGATTCTATTCCATTTGAGACTTGCAAGGCAGGGGGGCCACTGCTTATACAAAAGCTGACTTAAATTTTCTGGGTTATATGGCAAGAGGACATTATCTTCCAGGAGTTCAAGGATACTTCCATTGTCTTTCTCTATAAAGGTAAAGGAAATAGATTGTCCAGCAACAATCTTGGGGCAGAAGGAGTGGGGTCTCTCTTAGACATTTCTGGCAAGATTCTTGCCAGGGTCCTCTGTAATAGGCTGATCCTTCACCTGGAAGATGATCATCTACCTGAGAGCCAGTGTGACTTCAGAATGGATTAAGCGGGGGCGGCCAGGGAGCACAGTGAGTAGAGCACCGGCTCCAGCGTCAGGACGACCTGGGGATCGAATCCGGGCTCAGACACTTAGCATCCACCCAGAAACACCTGGCTGTGTAACCTTGAGCAAGTTACTTAACCCCAATTGCTTACGGGTGGCCAGGTGGCTCAGTGAGTAAGAGAACCGGCCCCAGTGTTGGGATGACCTGGGGATCAAATCCAGGCTTAGATACTTAGCACCACACCCAGAAATAACTAGCCATGTAACCTTGAGCAAGTTACTTAACCCCAATTGCTTTAAAAAAAAAAAGAATGGATTAAGGGAAGATGGTAGAGAAAAGTCAGGAAGTTACCTCAGTTCTCCCCAATTCTCCTTCAAACAACTTTAAATAAAGTCTCAAACCAAATCCTGGAGGCCCTGGAGTCAGAAAGACTTGAGTTCAAATCCAGCCTCAGATACTTATTAGCTCTGTGATCCTGGGCAAGTCACTTAATCATGATTGATCCCCCCCCCCCAAAAAAAAAGAATTCTGGAGCAACAGAACCCATAAAAGGAAGGGGCAAAACAAATTTTTATCCCAATATAATTTAGAAGGACTGAAGGAAAGCTCTGTATCACTTCGGTAAAATGGGGAGCACAGCCCAGAACAGGTGGTGTCCAGGCAAGCCAGTGGGAGGTTTGTAGCCCCTGCACAGATCAACAACTGAATTCTTGTGGCCTCAAGGCCTAGCAGGCCAATGGCACAGCAGGCCAACTTTGAGGCCTCCAGTTCTGGTCTAGCAAGCTAGCTGACAGCCCCACAGAATCTAGTGAAGGAAGTCAGTGACCAGGCCTCTGGTCCCCTGTACCCCAGGAGAAGAGCTCAACTCTAAAAGTCACAAAATACACTGGAAAATGAGCAAAACAAAAAATTAAAAAAGCCCTGACCATAGAAAGCTACTATGACAACAGAGAAAAACAAAACATAAACTCACAAGAGTATAACAATGTCAAGATGCTTATAGTGAAGCCTCAAAGGGAAATTTGAATTTGTCTCAGGCTCAAAATGTCCTCCTGGCAGAACTCTGAAAGGATTTTCAAAATCAAATAAGAGAAAAAATTGAGGAAAGAAATGAGAATCAAGTAAGATAATCATGAAAAAAGAGTAAACAGTTTGATAAAGAAAGCACAAAAAATGGAAAAAAGATCTACAAAAACTCACTGAAGAAAACAAGTCCTTAGCAAGTAGAACTGGCCAAATGGAAAAAGATGTACAAAAGCTAACTGAAGAAACTAATTCCTTAAAAATTATTATTGGGCAAGTGGAAGCTAATGACTCTATGAGATACTAAGAATTAAACAAAATGAAAAGAATGAAAAAATAGAAGAAAATATAAAATATGTCATTGGAAAAACAACTTACCTGGAAAATAGATCCATGACAAATAGTTTTAAAATTACTAGGTTGCCTGAAATCCATGATCAAAAAAGAACCAGAATAGCATCTTTTAAGAAATTGTCAGGAAAACTGCCCTGGTATCCCAGAAGCAGAGGGTAAAATAGTAATTAGAAGAATCCCACAATCACCATCTGAAAGAGAACCCAAAATGAAAATTCCCAGGAATGTTATAGCTAAATTCTAGAACTCTTAGGTTAAAGAGAAAATATGACAAGTAGCCAGAAAGAACTAATTCATTCATTGTGGAGCCACAGTCAGAATTACACAAGTTATAAAAATTTCTACATTAAAAGATTGTAGGGCTTGGAATATGATATTCTGGACAGACTAAAATGCTTGGATTACAACCAAGAATCAAGTACTCAGAAAAACTGAACATAATCTTTTAAGGAGAAAAAAATGATATTTAATGAAATAGAGGACTTTTGAGCATTTCTGATGAAAAGACCAGAGTTCAATAGAAAACGTGATTTTCAAATACAAGGCTCAAGAGAAGCATAAAAAGGTGAACAGGAAAGAAAAATAAACATAAGTTATTCAATAAGCTTAAACTGTTTACATCTCTACACAGGAAGATACTTGTAACTCTTTTTTTTAATCAATTGGGGTTAAGTAACTTGCTCAAGGTTACATGGCCAGTTATTTTGTGTGGGTGCCAAGTATCTGAGGCCGGAACCGATCCCGAGTCTTCCGACGCCGGGGCTGGGGCTCTTACTCACTGCGCCACCTGGCCGCCCCAATAATTGTAACTCTTAAGAACTGTTTCTTTGTTAGGGCAGTTAGAAGGAGCATACATAGACAGAGGGTGTGAGGATAAGTTGACTGATGGTATGATATAAAAAATTAAGAGGTGAGAAAGAGGACTGCACTGGGAGAAGAGGGAAGGGAGAGATAGAATGGGGCAAATTATATCACATGAAAAAACATGAAAGATCTGGAGTGGAGGGAAGGAAGTGGAGGGGAGTGAGCATTGCTTGAACCTTGGCTTAAAGAGGGAATAACCTACTCACTCAGTTGAATATGTAAATCTATCTTACCCTATTGGGAAGTAGGAGGGGAGGGGCACAAGAAAAGGGGGAAGGGTTGATAGAAGGGAAGGCAGATTGAGGGAGGGGGTGGTAAGAAACAAAACACTGGTGAGGAGGTACAGGGTGAAAGGAAAGGGGGAGAGAGAGAGAGAGAGAGAGAGAGAGAGAGAGAGAGAGAGAGAGAG
>NW_027185764.1:52057884-52114807 GCF_028583685.1 Petaurus breviceps papuanus | reverse complement strand
AGAGAGAGAGAGAGAGAGAGAGAGAGAGAGAGAGAGAGAGAGAGAGAATAGACAGGAGAAAATAGAATGGAGACAGAAGAAAATAGAATGGAGGGAAATACACAGTAAACATAACTGCAAATGTAAATGGGATGAACTCACCCATAAAACAAGAAGATAGCAGAGTGGATTAAAAACCAGAATCTTACAATATGTTGCATATAAGAAACACATCTGAAGTAGAGAGACACATATAGAGTCAAGGTAAAAGACTGGAACAGAATATATTATGCTGCAGCTGAAGTAAAAAAAAAAAAGCAGGGGTAGCAATCATGATCTCAGACAAAGCAAAAGCAAAAATAGATCAAATTAAAAGAGAAAAGGCAGAAGGGGCCAAGGGACCATCAATATGATGCTTGCTGCCTGAAAACCCCAGGAGAAATGCCAGGGGCAGAACACAGGTCTGTACACAACATTCATTGATTTGACCACGGTCTTTGATACTGTCAGTTGTGAATGCTTGTGGAAAATTACATCAAAATTTGGTTGCCTAGAGAAGTTCATTAAAGTTCATCAGTATTATATGTAATTTTCAAGATGGCATGTTTGCCCTGGGTTCTGGATAATGGATTACACTCTAGAACTTTCCTAGTCACCAGTGGGGTGAAGCAAAGGCTCTATGTTTGCTTCATTTTTAGCATGATGTTTTTAGCAATGTTGTCAGATGCCTTCAGTAAAGATGAAAATAGTATCAAGGTCATCTTACTGCATTGATTGTAAATTATTTAACTTGATAAAGTTGGTGCATTACTTTTTGTTCACAGATGATTGTGCCCTCAATGCAGTCTCTGAAACTGAGATTCAACAAAGTATGGATTGATTCTCTGCTACTTGTGCTAATTTTGGCCTAACAATTAACATCAAGAAAATATACGTTCTCCACCAACCAGAACCATGCCATCCACTTTTGAGGTCTCTCTGAAGAACTTTGGAATTTGATTGTGTGACATGGGAGAAACTGGCAAAGGATGGCCCAGCATAGTATGCCCACTTCAAAGAAGGTGCCATGCTCTATGAGTGAAGCAGAATCACAGTTTCAGAAGAAACATGAGATGTACAGATTCTGGAGACATCTCCACTCCATGTGGACTATTTGTGCCTAGCCTATTACAGAGCCTTCAGAACTTGTATTGGTCTGATCAGCCAGCCAACCATAACTGTACCTTGACTCCAACACAGAGATGCTGGAGAATGAAGGATAATAACCAACCAACCAACCAATATTTATATATATAATATGGAGAGAGAGTCAGAGAGACAGAGAGAGAGACAGAGACAGAGAGAGGGAGAGAGTCCATCCTTGACTGCATAGATATGGGCCCTGGATCAATTAAAAAAAATCTTTTCCCTTGTCTATTGCCTCCTTGGCAGTGCCTACTACCTCTCCTGGCAGCAGTGGATCTCCAAAGCTTAGTGCACTTGGCAATCGCCCTCATTTGCCATACACAAAAGATAGTTCTGGAACCAGAAAGGGAATTTTTTTTTAGTCATGAGATTTAAAGCTGGAAGGGAATTTAGAGACCATTTAGTATAATCTCCCCACTTCCGCATTTTAAGAATGAAGACACAGAGGCTTAGAAGGTTAAGTGACTTTTCCAAGGTTATGAAGGTAGTAAAGGGCAGAAGTTGGATTTGCACCCAGGTCTTTTGACTTCAGATATCATTGTCTTTCCATAGCACCAAATGGCATATACAACCCTTCCTATTTCTAAACCATTTTACCACACACAATTCTTCCATATCCTTCACCTTCCCAATCTGTAGATAGGACAGAATCCTTTCTCCCCCATCCTCAAATTGCCATCTACAAGATGGTCTCACCCCTTAATTTTTTTATATCATCCCATCAAAGTCAATTTATACCAGTGGGTATATGTATTTGCTTCTAGTTGCCCTAATAGAGATATAGTTCTTAAGAGATATAACTACAATGAAGTCAGGATCTCTGCAAAAATCACCAGAAGCTTTTGTTGAAAAATCTTTGTGTCTAGGGGATTATTTCAAAAAAAGGAGAACAAATAATGAAAGATCAATATCAAGGGCACCTGAACACTACTTCAAGCCCAACTCTTCGTTCTGTAAGGGCACTCCTGGAGTGCTTCAGTGGATGAAAACCTGGTCCTTAGGCATGCGAGTTATAAGACTCAGTACCTTGGTCAGAGAACATACAATATATGAAAGGTTAAGGTTACTTTCAGGTAGTGATTCAACCGCCACAGCAATTATTTTCATCCGCCCTTGCTTTGTTCCTTGGCCCTGTGCCTCACTGACTGTGCCCACCTCTGGCCTGATCTCCTCACTGGCCTCCAAATAGCACTGTTCCCTCTCATCCCTCTCCAGCCCAGACTATCTCTTATCCAGATCTGTTGTTTTTCTTTCTTCATGCTGGGGCAAAAAGCTGTGAAGGGACAAAATAAAACAAAATGGAATTTCCCTAAACTACTAGGAAACTAATTGTTGGTCTGTGGGCATGGGCTAGGGAGAAAACAAAGTCCAATTAAGGTGTAGTAAAGGCTTGTGGCAAAATGTGACATATATCAGATGAAAAGGGTGAGTAGTGGGGACTGGAGGTGTCAAGAGGTGAAAGTGACATCATTAAGTGGAAAAAAATAAATTTAGCAGGACAGGAATGGACTACCTCTGAATTTTCTCTAGGGCTGCAAGGGAGAAACATTTTAACCATTTGGACAATTAGCCATAATTCCTATTTTCTTATGGTAATATTTGATGCTGGGAAGATTATAAAAGATGCCAATTTTCTTGATCTTATAAGTGTAATAGAAATGATCCCATTATAACATGTGTTTTGGCCCCTTGGGACAAAGATTTCAGCCAGTTGGTAAAAGGCACATACAAGCTCATGTCCCTGGGTAATTCCACACTTCCCTGACCCAACCATGGGTTACTGAATCAGAGAAGATTGTCACTGAGTAAGGAAGAGTAGCCTAGTCAGTAGACCTCAAAAGGAGTGACTCCAACCTTGAAGCTCTCTCTCTTTGGATTGACCAAACATGTGAGGTTGTCTTGACCTCTCCATTGGTCTTCTTGTAAGGGAAATGTGGTTCATCCCTCTTTCTCTGGCAGTTATCTTCAGTCTATCAGTTAATAGGTATTCATTAAAGTATTGTGATAAGCACTGGAAATACAAATATAAGCAAAAAGACAGTCCTTACCCTCAAGAGGCTTACATACCAATCAATCAATAAACTTTTATTAAGCACTTACTGTGTGTCAGGCACTGTGCTGAGCACAGTGGATATAAAAAGAGGCAAAAGACACTTTCTGTCCTCAAGGAGCTTGTACTCTAACGGGAAAGACACATGAAAGAAGAAGCTGAAAAGCAGAAGGGGGAGGGGAGAAGGTAGCTGGCCAAGGGGCATGAGGGAGAAATCCAGAGGAATGCAACCTGGTGGGAAATGAAAGTTATTTTATTGGGTTACTGCTCACACATGATAGCTAGAGTATATGCTTATCTAGGTCAGTCTGAGACAGGATTTTAAGGCCTTGGCCAGCTCTTCTGTTTTATAGTTCCTTCTTGAGCATGGGGGACTGACTCACCAGCAGTCCTGAGATGAATGTTCCTCTGCTAGTCAGTGATGCTCTCAATTCCAGAATTTAGGAGTTCCTCAGCCAGTGCAAAAAGTATGATAGAAGGAAGTAGATGGTGAAGACACTGAGAAAAGCAGAAGAATATAGTTGGGTGTAAAAAACCCCAAATCCCTGAGTTTCTTCTTCCTTTGTCCCTGAAGAGATTTCTGGTATGTCATTCATTGGTTCAGGCACCAGAAAAGTGAGGAAGTGAGGGGGGAGAGACAGAGACAGAGATAGAGAGACAGAGACCAAGACAGAGACAGAAAAGCAGGCACAGAGAGGCAGAGACAGACAGAGACTGCTTGCTGGAAAGTGCCTTGTCCTCAATGCTTCTTGCTGTGCTCAGACAGTGCCCACTTCTCCAACATAGGCCATGCCTCTACCTTTCGTCAATGAGCAGTAGTGTGGGAACAATACTAGTGTGTCTAAAGAGAATAGACCAGATCAGATCAGAGCTGAACTGACTGGCAGCATATGAAAGTTTCTTCTCAAAAATAGGGGCTAGTTTCCACATCAGAAAAGAAAAGCAATCTGTTCTGAGTGTTGAGGGGAGAACCACAGGAAATGGCGGCTGGAATAGACTTTTTTTTTTTTTTGCAGAGGTTGTTACCCTGGGGTTTATGGATCCCCAAGGGAACCATAGATTGATTTTAGGGGTATGATCTATGAATTCAGATGGAAAAACTATATCTTTATCTCTTTAAACTGGCTTTCTTTGCAATCTGATTTATTTTATTTTATGCATTTAAAAGCATTATTCTGAGAAGGGGTCCATAGGCTTCACCAGAGGGCCAAATGGGTCCGTGGCTAAGTGTTAGATCTCCACTTTGCATCTGTTGCCCTGCCTGGTTTCAACTACATAGAATAAGCACTCCTGTACCGGATCCCCTTTGGTGTCCTCTTCCTCTGCTTTCCTGTCTCCTTTTACATGTTGTTTCACCCTTTAGATGGTAACCTCCTTAAGGTCAGGGACTGTCTTTTAAAAAAAAATAATTATATCCCCAGGGTTTAGCACAGTGCCTGGCACATAGTAGGTGCTTAACAAATGTTTATTAGACTGAATTGGATTGAGTTCAAAAAGGCTAAGAATTCTTGTTAGAAGCATGTGGACTCATCTTCCATGAGTTTAACACACATCTAGAGGTGAAGGAAATGAACTTTACCTAATGGAAGTTGAGTAACAGGTTTGTGTGTTATCAGGGGTTAAGTTTAGGTTGGGATAGTGGGAAAGAAAGAAAAAAATCCTCATAGGGAGGAACTTTAAGTAGCAGAAATTGTCTTCCAAGATTTTTGCTTTATACATTTATGCTCAACTACTATAGGGATGAGGATGGCTGCTTGTTCTCTGAAATATTACTCCCTTAACGTTTTGTGAAGTCATTAGTTTATATTTGACCAATTCTAATTATTAAGAAGTTATTTTTCAGTATTTTTGTGCTTTTACCAAACAATTTTCTTTTCATAACTTTCTTGCAGAACTATAATTTCTTTTCTCAGCTTTTTCTCTACTGTTCTTATTTTATTTTTAAAACTTTTTTTGCTCTTAAGGTCTTCCAGGAATTCTTATTGGGCTTGTGTTTAATCTGCATTTTTCTTTGAGGTTTTGCTTGTTGATGTTTTGAAGTAATTTTCTTTTGCGTTTGTCTTGAGTTTCCCTGTCACCATAAAGGATTTTTATGGTCGGAGATTTTTGGGTTTTTTTTGGGGGTCTTTATGGCACATTTTCCCAGCCTATTTTTTTACTTTGGATTTTGTTAGAGTTGGGATTTGCTTACCTCTGGGGGTGAATGGGATATTTTTCATGATCTTTTGTCATTTATGTCCTTCTGCTTGTAGGGCTAATGGAATATGAAGATCTTCCCTTTCCATTATGCCTATGTGACCATATGTGTTCCTTTTTTTCCTTGGAACAGGGGCTGTGTTCCCAGGTCTAATGGTCCACAGGTATTTAAATCATAAATGTCTTGCTACTTTAAGATCTGACCCAGTTCACATCTGTGACAAATCCTGAGTCAAATAGAGCCCATCAGGTGAAAACTATATATTTTAGGGATATTTATATTGCCTTGGGGGAGGAGCTTGCTTAGGGGGAAACTTGCTTACAGGGGGCTTGCTTGCAACAAGGCTTTTACACCTTTTGTTACTGAGCCAATTAGGCACTGAGTTACATGGGTTGTGATGCCTTCTGGCTCTGAGTCTATTAGTCAAAAGTATATCTATATTCTCAGGTGAGACTTTGCTTTGGGGCTCACTCACGGGAAGAATGTTCACCTGAAGTCTTTGTGATTTGGCCAGACAAGACTCTGGGTAGCTCTTGTTAAGGGGCTCCCTGGCTTTGTGAACCCAGATGTTGGTGTCCCCTGGTCTGGTGATATAAATTGTTCTATTACTCTATTTAGACAGTTGGAGCCCTGTCTATTGGATTCTTTCTTGGATACTCACTTCTCTCTACTTACATATCTTTCTCATTGTTGAATTAAAGTAAGATTATTAAGCCCTTTAAAGCTGTATTTCCTTTAGAAAAGTAGATCAAGAACCTGTGTTAGCAACCCTCCTATCTGTTGGTGTTATTGGTCTTACAGCTCCACAGCAGCTGCAAATATCATTAACAATATACTGCTGCTTTTACAGCTTATTCTGGGAGCTTATAAATTTTTGATGCTTCCAAAGTGGTGTAATCCCAGAAAAGGTCTGGTGACTGCCCTCCTGATCTGCATTCTGGTCCTCACACAGATAGGGCCCCTGCTCCCTCATGATCATAACTGTTCCTCTCTGACCCAGGATAGGGTAATGGGTGACAGAGCTGCCAGATGGCACCCTATTCTATGCCCAGTACTAGTACAGGGAGCCCCTAGGGTCTCTTTTTGACCAGGTGTTTTGTCCATTCTCCATAGCCCATAGCCAGTGGCACAACTCACAACTGGTTCTTTCATACTGCATTCCAGGTCAGCCCCCACCCCAGTGACTGCAGACCCCAATTTTTGTCTTTCTAAGCAGCTCTGGGATGGAAAAAAAATACTCACTGTGGATTTTCATTGACTTTCTTCCTCAGAATTTGGTTTGGTGTGTTTTTAAAGTTGTTGCAATTGATTTTAATTTGCTGGCTTCACTCTGCCATCTTTGTTCTGCCTCCCTGAAGTATTGTTTTTTCATTTATATTATGTGCAATGAATTTGGAGTAAGATGACCTGCTTTAAAATTCTAGTTCTGCCACTTCTTTCCCATGTGACTTTGGACAGGTCATATTCTTGGTCCTCCCCATGGCCTCTGAGGTACCTTCAACCTCAAAATCTATGATAATATAAGGTTCTAGAAAGTTTCTCCTTTGCATATGCAGGTAAAAAAATGACATAGAGGTAGGGAAATGGGATTGAACCAAGATAGAGTGCAGGTCCTGATACAACTGAACTCTCCCAGTACTCCCCTCAAACAACTTTGAAATAGCTCCTCAAATCAAATTTTGGAGCAAAAAAGCCAATCAAAGGTCATAGTGATACTGGGATGGGGGCAGGCCTAGAGCAGCAAGCATAGACTTCGGAGGCAGTTGTGAAAGCAACAGCAGCAGCAACAGCAGCTCTGGGAGCTCTCAGCCCAGAATATGGTAAGAGGGTTGAATGACTGGTTAAAAAAAGATTACAGGGAACTCTTTGCTGGCAACTCTATTGTCCAAACTCTACTTCACGGTTCCAGAGTGAAGATGACTTCTTGTTGGTCACAAGGGAAGAAGACCCCTGCTTGCAGTTCCAAGGCAGAGAGGAGTGTTAGTACTTGTGGCTACAGGAGAGTAGGAAACTAGGTCATAGTTCCAGGGCCAAGTGGAATGCTAGCCCTTGTTACTGACGGGGAGAAAAGACCAGGAGAGCAGTAACTATACCTCTCCCTGCATCACACAACCTTGGAAGTACCCAAAACTTGCAGATACCTAGAACAAGCTCTGAAAACAACAGTACAAAAAGGGTTGGAACCTGGGATAGTAGTACGTACGCACTCCAGCTAAGTAGAGCCCAGCTTTAACATAAAATTCAAAGTGAAGAAATAGGCTGAAAAATGATAAAACAACAACAAAAGAACTTGACCATAAAAGCCACTATTATTACAAGATATAAATTCAGAAGAAGACAACAATGTAGGAAAATAGCTTTCTCAAATATATTGGGAACAGAGTCAAATTTATAAAAAGTAAGAGTCATTCCCTGATAACTTTTCAAAGGACATCAATAGGCAATTTTCAGAAGAAGAAATCAAAGCTATTTATAGTCATATATAAAATGATCTAAATCAGAATTGATTAGAGAAATGCAAATTAAATGCAAATCCTGGAGGGGGTCAGAGAAAATAGGTATACTAATGAACTGTTGGTGGAATTCTGAAATGGTCTAACCAATCTGGAGAACAATTTGGAATTATGCCACCAAAGCTATACACTTGTGCAATTTGACCCAGCAATATCACTACCAGGCCTGTACCCAAAAGGGTCAAAGAAAAAGGATAAGGAACTATAAATACAAAAAAAAATTATAGTACCTCTTTTCATCTTGACAAAAAATTAAAAATTGAGGGGATGCTCATAAGTTGGGGAATGCTGAATGAGTTGCAGTATATAGTTATGATGGAGTATGATTGTGCTATCAGAAATGATGGGGAGGGTTCAGAAAAATCATGGCAAGATCTCTATGAACTGATGCAAAGTGAATCAAGAAGAACCAGGAAATCATTGTGCCCAGTAACAGCAACACTGTAATGGTGATCAACAGTGAAAGATTTGGCTACTATGATCAATAAAACATTTCAAGACAATTCCAAAGGACTAATGAAAAAAAATCCTACCCACCTCTGGGGAGAGAACTGATGTACTCAGCGCAAATTGAAGTATGATTTTCTTGCTTTATTTTTTCCCCCTCAGTATGGCTAACATGGAAATATATTTTGCATGATTTCACATGTATAATTAGTGGGCAGGAAAGGGATTCAAAATTTAAAAAGAAAAGAATGTTAAAAATAATTAAAAAAGATTTAAAAGTATGGTTTAAAAAAGAATGAACTGTGGGGAAGGCAGTATAAGTAGGCTACAGATTTGGGAAGGTAGTGAATAGTCCATAAAAAATGCATAACCTTTTCTGGCACAGTGGAACTGCCTATAGCTAGGACACATAAACAGAAATTAAACAGAATTTCAACAATGGTTATTTAGAGTGGTCCTCATAGCTCTATAGTTAATTATTACAAAAAAAACCCAAACTTTTTTTCTTCATTTCAACTTTCCATCCCCCATACTGAACCTTTCCCTCTGACACAGAAAAACAAATAAGTAAAAATATTCACTGATAGAAATCTGGTTTGGCAATGTATTCAACATTTTGTTCTATTTGTCCCCCCATTCCTTTGCCTTAAAGAGAGAAGTATAGTTGATTATCTTTTCTCAGGGCTCCTTCACTGTTTTCTCAGTTACTAATAGTTCAACTTCCTTTTAGCAATCTTTTCATTTGTATTTTTGTAGTCATTGTGCATATTGTTCTTTTCATTCTGTTTATTTGGTTCTGTGTCAGTTCATAAAAATTTTCCTATGCTTCTCTAAATTCTTCCTCTTCATTCATCCTTATATAATGATGTTCCATTTCATTCACATATCACAGGTTTGTTTTTTTCCCCCAGCCATTCTCCAATCCAAGGTACCTAGTTAATTTTCAGATTTTTGCTCTCACAAAGAATGCTGCTATCAATATTTTGCTACATGTAGGATTTCCATTTCTGCCTTTAACTTCCTTTGGGATAAAGACCTACTTGAGCATTACAGGTCAAAGTATATGGATGGTTTAGTTACTTTCCATGCATAATTCTAAATTGATATCCAGAACAGTTAGATAAACTCCTAGCTTTACTAATCATTTATTAATGTTGTTAGTCTTGCCACAGTCACTGACTATTGATATTTTTTTAGCCATCTCTGGCAGTATGTATGATGTGAAGACAGAAACCCAGTGCCGTTTTAATTTGCATTTCTCTATTAGTGATTTGGAACATATTTTAATGTAGTCATTTATAGTTTTTAATTCTCTTGAAAATTGTTTTTCATATCCTTTGACCATCAACTTATCTAGTGGGAAATAGATTTTGGTGTCATTTCTTTGTGATAATTCCTTATATATTTTGGACAACAGGCTTTTATTAATGATAGTTGATAAAAATATTTCCCTTATTCTGCCATTTCCTCCTCTACTTCTATCTTCACTGATTTTATTAGTGAAAAGGTTTAAGTTTTTTTATGTAATCAGAATTATTGTCTTTATCTTTTGTAATCTCCTTTATCCCTTGTCTAGTGAAATATCTCCCCCGCTTATAGTTTCGAAAGTTACATGGTGTCACTCTCAACTTTTTCATGGTGTGATCTAGATAGCATTTCCATTTTGAAATTATTGTGCTTTACGGCATAAAATTTTGGTCTAAATCTAATTTCTGTCATATTGCTTTCCATTTTTCTCAGCAGCTCTTAAAAAAAAAAGGAGTGCTTCCCTCAGTGATTTATGTTTTTGGTGTTATCAGACCCCAGTTTGTTTCTGTTTCTTGCTTATCTAGTCTCTTTCACTGATACACTTTCCTGTTTTCTGTTTTTAAACTAGTACCAATTAGTTTTTGTGACTAGTGTTTTATAATATAGTTTGAGGTTTGGTAGTACTATCCTGTCTTCATTTATACTTTTTTCATGATTTCCCTTGAGATTCTAGATATACTCTTTCAAATGAATTTTATATCTAGCTCTATAAAATATTTCCTTGGTGATTTGATTGGTATAGCACCAAATATGTAAATTAATTTGGGTAGTATTATCTTCTTTTCTTTTTGAATGGTCCAATCATGAGTGATGAATATCCTCCCAATTACATAAATCTTCCTTAATTTCTCTAGAGAATGCTTATTACCCTGTGTTTGATGAACCATATGGTGAGTGAAGAAAGAGAGAGAAGGAATTAGGTAGGAAGGACATTATCAAAGCAGAACAGCATGGCTACTAGTTTCAGATGTTCCTGCATGGTTTTGCTTTTCCTTTTGTGTCTAATAAAGTGATTCCTTATACTGTGTATGTTTTTCCAGGGGTGTCTTGGGTATCTGGCTGTGCCTCTGAGCTGCCCTAGGCCTGTACTTGCTTTGTATCACCAGGGAGTGACTGATATGAATTCTTGGCCCAGGGTCAGCAAAGCCTGGATCCCTAATTGATATCTTCTGAGATTTCTTTCTCTCCTCCCCAGGGGTATGCACAAAGCCTTTGAGGTCAGAAGTTAAGGTTATGGGGGCTGACAGCACATTCAATTTTTGATGGGTACAGTATCTTGGGGTAGCTCATTCTAAAATTGTTCTTCTCCAAAGACTGGAAGCTTAGTCATGCTTACTGAATGTCTATTCCAGCAATAGAGTGCTATAAAAATTGAAGTTGCTTCCCATACTTTTGGCACCTAAAAATCCTGGAGGAGTTCCTTTAGTTCATTATCCAAAAATGTTCACCAGCAACAGCTCTTTGAAGAGGTTGAAATCGTGGTATTTATACTCATAGAATCAGTGGTATTCAGGAAAGCATCAGTTGGAGGAGACTGTTCTGGATTTTTTCCACCCCGTTGTGTTTTTCTATTTTGGGCTCATGCAAAATGGCAGAGACCATTCTTATGCTTATTTCCAATACACAGTCTATCTGGTTTCCATAAGGATTCCCACAGGATTGCCATTCTTCTGCATGGGTTATTCTGATTCTATTCCACTTAAATTCTGGAGCACAGTCTGCTTGACAATTCACAGCACCAAAAGGCGTTTGAATGGCAGCAGATGAGAACCCTGAATTATCATCATCCTCATGAACAAAATCTTATTAAATGACCACTCTGTGACTAGCACTGTGCTAGGGGCTGCACATACCAATACAAAAGTGAGCTGGTATCTGTCCTCAAGGAGCTTGCACGCGCACACACACACACACACACAACATGGTCATAAACGAGTAGATACAGGATAGACACAAAAGAAACACACAGTGACTTGAGAGTGGTATTGGCACTCATAAGGAAAGGCCTCTTTAAACTGAGCCTTTTAGAGACCTAGAGTCCCAAGAAGCAGAGGTGAGGAGGGAGTGCATTCTAGGCATGAGAAACAGACTATGCAAAAGCAAGGAAGTAGGAAGTGGGATGTTGTGTGTAGGGAATAGCAAATATGCCAGTCTGACTGAAGCCAAAGAGCCCTGAGGAGATGGGATGAAGTGAGACTGTGAAGGACTTTAAATGTTTATGTTTTATCTTAAGGCCAATAGAGAGGCCCTGAAGTTTCTTGAGCAGGAGAGTGACATGGTCTCACCTAGTCTTTGTTGTTCAGTTGTTTTCAGTCATCTCTTACTCTTTGTGACCCCATTTGGGGTTTTCTTGGCAAAAATACTGCAGTGGTTTGCCATTTCTTTCTCCAGCTCATTTTACAGATAAGGAACTGAGGCAGATAGGATTAAGTGACTTGATCAGGGTCATACAGCTAGTAAGTGTCTGATGCTGGATTTGAACTCTCAAAGGTGAGTCTTCCTGACTCCAAGATCAGCACTCTACTGTGCCACCTAGCAGTCTTAGGTCTATACTTAGTAATATCAATTTGCCAGTCATGGAGAAGATGGATTGGAGAAGAGAGTAACTGAATTCAAAGAGACTTATAAGGAGGATATTATATAAGTCTAAGGGATATTGAGACAAGCTAATATGCAGTCAAGACCTGAACTGGGGTAGTTGTGGTATGAGTAGAGAGAATAGGTGCAAGAGATAATGAGGTACTGGAATCAACAAGACTAGACAACTGATTCAATATGGTGGAGTCAGAGAGTGAAGAGACAAGGGTATCTCCTAGGTTATGTACCTGCATCACCACTCTCAATGGAAACAGGAGAATTAGGCAGAGGTAAGTCTAGCACCTTCCTTCTGTTGATTATTTCCATTTTATACTGTATTTAGCTTGTTTTTGCATAGTTGTTTGCCTCCCTTACCCTCTTAGCCTTTGCTCTAGATACAACTCTTCCTCTTGCATGGCATCCATAACCTATTATTCTCTGGTACCTTCCATCGTCCTTGCTTTTGCCATGGTGACTTTCCTTGGCATCTTCTTCCTTGTACTGTCAGAGATGAGATACTGATCATATACAATGATTGAGATCCCACTTCCTTCCTATAAAGCTCATCGCCAGCCCACTTCTAGATCTCTTGATCTGGGGACCTCTTCAGCTGTTGTCATCCCATATATTGAATCTGTGAACACTTATGCTTGAATAGCTGCTGGTGACTGGATGTGTTTGAGAACTCTGGATGAGAACATATCTGCACTGAACCAGAGTACCATGGTAGGTAGCTGGGCTTTCTGTTACTGGTTTTTTTTTTTTTTACCGGAGACTCAATATTCATCAACAAATCTTGCTAGGATATGAGCTGTTTTCAATCATGTGGTGTGCTGGGCAACATAAAACCAAATGTTTAGAGAGTATTTGCCTTTATGTTAGGGAATGGATAGGGTCATAGATCTAGACCCATAGGGGAACTGAGAAGCCATCTAGTCCAATCCCCTAATTTTATAGAGAATAATCACCTTTTGAGTCTGAAAATAAACCCTCATATCCAGGACAGGGAATCTGAAAGAGAAAGGAGGCTATAGAAAGTGAATGGGTGGAGGCTTGGGTGCTACCAAAGAAAACCTTTGAGTTTGCTTTTGGTCCTGTAATGTTCAGTTTTTTTTTAATCAGTTACTTGGAGAAAAGTCTTGGTGGTGGTGTGATTGTGAAAGGCACACAAAGCTAGAAAGAATACTTAACCTGGTGGGTCAGAGTGAAGATCCAAAAACCATCTCTCCCCCTCCTGTGTTTTACACTACAGACTAACAGGCTCTTGGAAAGTAACATTCAATCTCTCACCTCTGTGCCTTTACAAAGATAGAGATTTGGAGTTGGGAATCCTGAGGTCTGTCGCTAATGCCTGGAATGTTCTCTTGCCAAACCTCCATCTAGCAGAATCCTTAACTTTCTTCAAGGTTCATCTCAGGTGCTACCTTCTAAGGGAAATCTTTCTGAGATTCATTAGTTCCCAGATCTCTTGTCTCCAAAGTATTTACATATCTTTAAAAATGTTAAGTCCTTCTTCCCTACTCCCCCCAAGTTTAAGCTTCTTGAGGGAAGGAACTGTTTTTCATTTTGTTTTTATATTCCTAACCCCTACTGTAATGTATTATGTGTAACAGATGTTTAATAAACTATTCTTGAATTGAATGATTGGTCACATATAATAAAATGAAATTTGAGAGGGATAAAATCCTATACTTTTTTTTCAAATCAACTGTACAAGTTTAGGGCAGGGGAGGTATAACTAGATAACAATTTGTGGGAAGAAGATCTGGGGGTTGATGAGGCTCGTGGCTTGCTCAATATAAAACAGTGTGACCCAGAAGTCAAAAAAGTTAACACCATCTGAGGCTGAATTAATACAGATATACTGTCACAATCATGGTCCTCTATAGCCTTGGCCTTCATTACAGTATGACTTGAGTCTTTTCTTAGGGTAACCCAGATTTCTAGCCAAGCCTGGGGCATTTTACATACAACTTTCCACATTGGTGGCAAGAATGCTGTTGCAAAGAAAGCAACGTGCCTGAATTAGGAGCAGAATTGGCATAAGAGTTTGGGAGGGGAGAGACATTCCTCATGATGTTATTGAGAGAACACCATGGGTGCCAGGCTCTCTTGGGAATAGCTAAAGGCACACACACACACACACATACACACACGCACACAAACACCCTCATGCACAGAAAAAAAGAGAGAAAGACAGATGCACTTTGGAAGCAGCAGTTATGTAGAGAAAATCAGCTCTTCAAAATGTACCTGATCTCAAAGAGATCAAGAAAGGAAGAAAAGGACCTGTGTGTACAAGTATATTTATAGCAGCTCTTCTTCTTTTATTTATTCAGTATCTTATTTTCCTCCGTTAAATGTAAAAACAATTTTTAAGATTTGTTTTTAAAACTTTGAGTTCCAAAGTCTCGCCCTTCCTCCCTCCCACCCCCACTGAGAAGGCAAGCAATTTTATACAGGTTATACATGTGTAGTCATGCAAACATATCTATAATAGTCATGTTGTAAAAGAAAACAGACACAAAACTCAAGAAAAATAAAGTAAAAAAAAGACAGTATGCTTCAATCTGTTTTCTGACACCAGCAGTTTTTCTCTGTGGATGGATAACATTTTTCATAGTTTTTAAGAGTTGTCTTGGGTTGTTGTATTGCTGAGAATAATTAAACTATTCACAGCAGATCATCTTAAAATATTGCTGTTACTTCGCACACAGAACATTTCACTTTGTATCAACCCATGCGAGTCTGTTCAGGTTTTTCTGAGATCCTGCTCATCATTTTCTTATAGTACAATAGTATTCCATCATAATCACATGCCACAGCTTCTTTAGTCATTCCCCAATTGATCGGTATCCCTTAAATTTGTAATTCTTTATTCCCGGAAAAGAGCTATAGCAGATATTTTTGTGATTGTAAAGAAGTGGAAACTAAAGAGATGATGGCCAATTGGTTAAAAGCTGAACAAATTATGTTACATGAATGTAATGGAATACCATTGGGCTATAAAAAATGATTGAAAGAGTGACCAAGTTGTTCTCTGTGTATCAGTTTCCTTATCTGTAAAATGAGGGTTGAATCAGATGACCTCATAGATCCCTTCTAGCTCCATATTTATGATTCCATGAATCTATGATGCCACTGTTGAGTGTTTACTGGTCCTCTTACTCCATTTATTCTTCATTGATCTATGTCTACTTTCTTCACATAGACCAGAGAACATAAAGAATTTTCTCTCAAATATCTAAATTAAAATGCTCAGCTGAAGTGCATAGGAATGCAAAAGTAATGGTTTTGGAGTCTTAAATGTTGTTGAAGTCTTTGGCTCTTAGATCTGGAATGGAACTAAGAACTCATCTAGTCTAAACCTTCTACTGTACAGATGAGGAAAGAGCGAAGTAAAATCACTTGTCTGAGGTGACACAGGTGAGGAGAACAGCTACAGACAGAATCTAGGTCTGACTTGCGACTGAGTGATTTTTATCCTATATCACACATTATCTCTGATTCCACTCTGGAAATATCTCTCACTAATAAGAATTCTCAGAAATGGAAAAAAAAAGATTGAAAGAGGTAGTGTTGGAGGAAGCTGAAAAGACTTGTATGAACTGACACAGAAAAGACTGAACAGAACTGGGATAACAATTTATATAATAAACCAACATTGTAAAGATAAATACATTTGGAAGACAAGTATGTTGATGAATGACCAACTCTACAAGGACTAATAATGAAGTGATGGATAGGTTCTAGGCTCAGGTTACAGAAATGAGACACATATTTTTTGGACTTAGTCAATGCAGTAATTTGTTTTGATTAATTATGCATAATTGTTAAAAGGGCTTTATTTTTTATTTTTTAAGGCAGCGGGGAAAGTAGGAGGGAGAAAAAAATAGATTTTTTGTTAATTTTTTTTCTTTTTTGGAGGGGGAAATGCAGGGCAATTGGGGTTAAGTGACTTGCCCAAGGTCACACAGCTAGTAAGTGTAAGTGTCTGAAGCCGAATTTGAACTCAGGTTCTCCTGACTACAGGGCCAGTACTCTATTCACCGCACCACCTAGCTATCCCAATTTATGATAATTTAAAATCAAAATAAAACAACATGTCCCTGATTTTCAGCTTGTCTCCCTAACAACTTCAGGTAATAACAGTCAATTTTGATCATGGGACTATTGCCCTATAAAAACTGAAAACTTCTTCCTCAGTTTATTAGCATGATTCTTTAGCTCCCACTTTTGCAAAATGAAGGAGGGGCAAATGATTATATTCCCAGTTCCAAACAGGTTAATGGACAAGCCTTCTAAAAGGTTGAGCAATCATAATAGTGGTAGACATGTTGACTAACATGACCCATATCCTTCTCTGTGCCAGATTCATCTCTGTCATAAATGTGGTAGAAGGCTCCTCTGAGAAATCAAACAAGGCTTTTCCCTCATTTTTTCATTTTCCCCCAATTTTTATATCTTATCTCTGACAGTGGCCCATAATTTTTCTCTCATTTGAGGTCCACCCTCTTCTCTGTACTACCCAACAAAGTCAATCTTTTAATCAATTATAATTTTCTGGGTGACAGTCCAATGAAGATAACTTCCAATGTATTGCTTCACTAATTACTATAAAATACCCCCCACTTGCTATTGATCAATTCTATTTTAATAATTTCACTCATGCTTGTTTCTTCCCATTGTCTTGACATACACTGCATTCTTAGCAGTCAAGTCCTATTTGGAAAAATTGAAAGTTGTCCTGAAAGATTTGCCAACCATTCAGGGGGTAGCCAAAATTGTATAAAAATGGAACACTATTACTTGCACAAATCCCACTTTCTGGCCCTTAACATCTATGCTTGGTATGGTCTTAATTGATTACATATGTATTTTATAGTTTTATTACATATTCTTTTTAATGCCTTTCTACTTGTAAATTCTCTTCCTCATCTCAGTTCTTAGTTTAGGTACATTAAAGGCTGGGGTCATGTCTTCTATTTTATTTAAAAAATATACCAGGTGGTTGTGGAAAGATTGGCCCATGAATCTATTGTTTCTGGAGCTGTGAATTGGTTTCACTATTTGGAATGGAATTTAGAATGAATTCTAAGAAAGCAAGTAAAATGTCTCTATCTCCCAACCCAGAGATCCTACTGTTAGGGATATATCCCTATGAGGTTAAACATTAAAAAAAAAGTTCCATATACATATAAATATTTCTAACAGCACTTTTTTATGGTGGCAAAGAACTGGAAACAAAGTAGATTCCTAATGATTAGAGAATGGCCAAAAAAATTGCGGTATATTAATTTAGTGTAATGCTACAGATCTATAGGAAACAATGTATATGAAAAATATAGAGAAGCATGGGAAAACACATGAACTAATCCAAAGTGAAGCAAGCAGAACCAGGAAAACAATGTGCATGGTAACTACAACAATGTAAATGGAGAGAACAACAAGAAAGTAAATGCTATTTCATTATGACGTGCAAACTTAGCGTTTTTGTCAGAAGTGATAGACTATGGATTTGGAACACTACATATGCTTTGAGACTTGTTTGCCAAACTGCTTTTTAATCTTCCTATTTTTGTCCTTTTTGAATGAGAGATGGCTTCCTGGGTGAGGAAGAGTAGAGGGATATATTGGTGAAGGAACATGATGTAAAAGCAATAATAATAACGATAACAGCTCTCATTTACATAGCACTTCAAGGTTTGCAAAGTGCTTTACATATTGTGGCAGGTGAAAGATGAAACAATTAAGGAAAGAAAGACTGACTAGGGAGTCTATTGTAGTTTATTATACCTACCTAGCTAATAAATTGCTTTTAGTCAGATTGTTTCCCCAGTTATTATTAACTGACAAAATATGTTGACTCATTTGAAGCAAAAGTTATTAGTAGTATTTTTTATAAAGAAAAAGAAAATGGCCACGTATGGCTAGTGCCCCACAGGTGACAACTGTGGATAATGAAGCAAAGACCCCATTTTGCAGAGTGCCCTCTCTATCTATGTCAACATTCATTGCAGTCATCCAGCTGTTGGAGACAAAGGCTGGATGACTGTTTGCAACCATTTTATTTCTTCATTAATGAGTTATCTGAATTCTGTTATTTCTTTCCATTTCTTTCTTCTCTTTCTGCTTTGCTTTCTCAGTGCCCATCTGCTGAATAGCTCTCAATTTAGAACACTAGGCACCATATTAAAGGAACACTGGCATCAACAAGTCTAATGTGAATAGAAAAATTCCTCAAATGCCTGCTTTTCTCTGACTCTGAATTTGCACACAGAAATTCAAATTCATTAAGCTAGAGACAGAGCATGTTGAGACTGCTGTAGGTTTAATAAAGAGGTCGTGGCTTCTCATTTCTGTCATTCCAACTGAAGACACCATTAGGGCTAAAACTAAAATAAGAGAATGTCACAGAATGTCAGACTACTCATAGTTCAACTTTTCTTTTCTGCATTAGTGACTCAGCCTGTCGCCATGGCAACCTGACACTTGTATAAGGGATACTGGGTTTGAGGCTTCTCCCTCACTGCTTTTCAGTTAGTATAAATTACACTCCCACTTCATGGGCTATTGCCATAATATTTATATCTGGGTCATAGCGGTAATGTAAGTTGAAGAAAATATCTGTTTAAAGCAGTACAGAAAGCCTCTCTTTTCGCAAGAGAACAAATAGCAATCTGATGTTGGATGTGAGCACAAATAAACCTGTAATAAAGCATGAATTCTTTCTCCTATAGGAAGTCTTCCATGCTAATGTCCTTCATGGAAAGGTTACAGCACCCAGGTCCTCCATAGTTTGGTGAGGCCATCACTCTGCTGCGGTTCTAGACATAATCATTAGGCATGTGGCATTTGCCTTTGGGGCCCTGCCACCACCCCCTAGTATCTCCCTAGCCCCTTTTTTCAGCATTTCTCCCACCCAGAGCCACCTCCACCCATGGTTTTCCTGCCCCCAGAACAGAGTCCAGTTCTTTGGTCCTTTCCCTCCTCCCAATCATCTGTCCAGGTCATTCTTTATTATGTTATCACATTGATCTTCAGAAAAAACTTTTTCCAGTATTCTTTCTCCCCCCATTTCAAGAATCTGTAAGGAATCCTAATTGCCTAGAAGTGAGGGATTCAAGATGTGGAATGAGACATGCATAATTTGCAAGTAGGAATTTCCTTTGCTTGAATGTAGAGATTTGTTATAAATGCTTTGTTTTTTTCTTTTTTCTTTTTTTATTTTCATTGGTGGGGGGAGTGTGTGGGAAGGAGTATAAATGGATGTGTGTTAAAAAATGTAATGAAAAAAGACAATAACGAAAGTGGTTGGGTCTATGCAAGATAAGAAAAAATGTTTGCTCTTTTAGACCTATAGGTTACTCCTCAAATGATTTAAGAAAATATTTAAGCATCTATTTTGCACTGGGCATTGTGCTCAAAACTGGAATCTTTTTTTTAACAAAAGTGATAAAATCAAAACATTCTTTGCCCTTGAGGGAACTTACATTCAAGTTGAGGGGAACGACAGGTACACAGGTAGGTAAATTTAAAACCAAAAAAGTAATTTTTGGCTCTGTTAACAACTAGAAGATCAAGAAAGTTTTTGAAGTGGCACTTGACCGAGCCTTTGAAGGATCTTCTTCTCTTCAAGGTAGAGACAAGGAGGGGCTATGTTCCAGGGATAGGGGCAGAGAATACAACGTCTGAGAAACCCCTTTCCATTCCCATACATTCCATGTGTGGGGAAATAAGTCAGCCAGCTGACTGGAATGTGCCATAACGAGGGCATGGAATGTGTACTGATTTGAACAGTTAGATTGAAACTAGATTGAGAAGAAACTTAAATGATAGAGATGTTTACATTTTATCCTAAGGGCAATAGGTGGCCATTATCAGCTCCTGGAGCAAGGGAATAACCCAGTGGGATTCAAAAGCAGAAGACAATGTAAAGCTGAAATGGTTAACTATAAAGCTAAAATTAGGAAGTGAGGAAAGTAAAACCAGAGTAGGAGTGATGGCCTATATATATTTCTATTTAAATGTCTAGGTTTATAGAGGTATTAGTTGAATCTTTTAGCAAGATATAGAACATTCCAGATGTTTAAAGAAATACATGGAGGGACTAGTTGCTCTGTGTGTGTGTATAGATGTATGTATGTATGTATTCATATATACACATATTGTATGTGTGTATATATATACACACAAGTAGATGTATGTATATGTAGTATACATAATACATATATATTTGTGTGCTAATTTTCTACTTAGATTTCTTTGGTCCTAGTGATAATATTTGCTTCCTTCAAGTATATTTCTAGGTTTCTAGTTGTAATATGTGATTCCTTCAACTAGGTTTAGAGCATTCTGCTTTTTTGCACTCTAAAATGAATTGGAGCTCATTCCTTAAACACTTATTTCATTCTCTTTTATACTTTCTATGCACCTAATTTTTCTATGATGTATTATAATTATTTGTATACATAAAGATCTCTATTCTTTTTCATATTTGTATCCTGAGCACCTGGCCTAGTATTAGTGTCATGAATTATTCATTGATTCATCCTTTATAACATGTCTTCCATCTACTGATGTGGTCACCCTCTCACTCATCCTTCCACCACTTCCATTCACACCTCTTTCTTGGACTAATGTAATAGCTTCCTAACTGGTTTTCTAATTTCTATTATTCATAAGAATTCTTACCATTTTACTCTAGTGCTCAAAAAAATTTTACTTCTTAGCCTAATACTGAAGCTCCTCAGCACTCTGGCTTCAACTTATCTTTCCGTTTATCCAAAGTTTATATTTTTTTCATATATTTACTAGCACTGTGACTCCAGACAAATCACTTAATCTGCTTGCCCCAGTTTCCTGATCTGTAAAATGGGGATAATAATAGCACCTCCCTCTCAAGGTTGTTGTGAGACCAAGTGAGATAATAACTGCAATATTCTTGGCATAGTGCATGGCACATAGTAAGTGCTATATAAATGTAAAATATTTTTTCATTAAATTTATATTGATATCTTGTGTTTTTATGTCACCTACATTTATGAATATGTCCTTCTTCTCTCTCCCTAAAAACTATACCTTAATAATAGAGAATAAAAAAGAGTGAAAAAAGAGTTAAGAAAAATAACCAATGTTTTGAAAAAGTCTGATGTTACTTATATGCAATGTTCTACACCCATAGTTCTCCAAATCCACAAAGAAATAAGGGGACATGCCTTCTTATATATAGTATTTAGAGCCCCGTTTGGTCATTATACTTTCACAGTATTTGGATTGGATTGTTTTGTTGTTATTTTTTTCTACTTACATCATTATAAGCATTGTGTATATTGTGTTCCTGATTACTTCATTTTACATCAGTTCGTATGATTCTCCTCATGTTTCTTTGTATTCATTATATTCATCATTTCTTACAGCATAGTCTACATAAGGATAGAGGCCTTCCAGCTTCGAATGAGGGGCTAAACTCTCTTGTAAAAGAAGTCATCCAATTAGCTAATTAAAATTTATAGATGTTTCGTCTGACTTTTGAGCTGACTTTCTTCTGTGAATAGGGTTAATATCTCTCTCCTAAAATTCTATTTGAATTAGGATTAGAAATTCTCTTTTACTGTCAGTCAATTCCTGAGAAGGGTTTATATTTCCCTAAAAATTAATTGGGGGTAGAGAATGTGCCGCAAAAGAATTTGTGAGTGAGGAATCATGGTTTTCCTCAGACTCCTCAAATCTGCTAGGTGTTCCTAGTTAACGAATGGGAGGGAGGCAAGAAGAAAAAGTCTTGGTGGAGCCATTTCCTTCTCAAATTTTCTCTTCTACATTCTTGCATCTAACTTTGTAAATGTGGTTTACAATTAACTTTTTGGGCTTTTGGGGCTTTGGGATATCCTGAAAAAATAATTCATGATCGAGGTGTAGAAAGAGTGCTAAGTGATATCTGAGAGGGAAAAGTCATTGCTTTTGAGACTGGGAGAATGAAGAAAGGCTTCATGTAGGATGTGGTTGGACTTTAAAGAATGCAAAGGAATGGGGTGGCTAGGTGGAGCAGTGAATAGAGCACTGCTGGAGTCAGGAGGACCTGAGTTCAAATACATCCTCAGACACTTAATACACACACACACACACAAAACTAGCCGTGTGACCTTGGGCAAGTCACTTAACCCCAATTGCCCTACCATCCCCCCTCCAAAAAAAAAAGCAAAAAAATAAATAAAAAAAAAGAATGAGGGGAAATTCAATAGGTAAAGAAGAAGAGTATGGACATTTCAAGGAGCATTGGACCTGGAGTCAGGAAGACTTGAATTCAAATGCAGCTCTAGGGACTTAATAGCTGTGTGTTTTGGGGCAAGTCATTTGCCTTCTACTTGTCTCAGTGTCCTCATCTACAAAGTGGGGTAAGGATAACATTTACCTTCCAGGATTATTGTGAGGATGAAAGGAAATGATATTTTTAAAGTGCTTTGCTAACCTTAGAGCATCATCATCTAAATGCTGGTGATGATAATGATGAAGAAGAAAAAGTCACAGAGCACACAGTTTGGGGTATTGAGTAGTCCAGTTTTGCTGGAATGGAGGTCACAGAGTGGACAATGACATTGCATAAGACTCTAAAGGGTGATCCCAAGTTATATTAGGGCTGTGAATACCAGGCAAAAGTATTTGACTTTGCTCAGCTGATAATTACTTTAAACAAGGAGATGTTGATAAAATAATGATCCAATTGCTTACTTTTCCACCTCATAGAGAATTCCAAAGATATTTTTGTAAGGCGGCTGATTAAGGAAGCCACCTGTCACTCTGAGACATTCCCCCAGTCAGCTGGGCAAGATTACAGTACATAAGCCATTTTTAGAGGCAACTCAGTCTCTGCTCCTCATGGCACCTGTCATTCGCTGCCATTGTGCTGAATGGGTTTCAGAGGCTGAGCTTACCTCTGAATGAATGGTTGAGAATCAGGTGACCTCCCACCCATTTCCTTTCCACCTTAAGAAGGTTTAACAGAACCTGGCTCTCTGTGTACGTGTGTGTCTGTGTGTGTGTGAGAATTTCTGGTTTCTTCCCTTCTCTCCTGCAGGAAAAGTGGAGTGCATCTTATGGCACAATTATATGGTAATAGTAGACACTTTCCTGAGAAGGAAATGCAAGGACATTGTTCCTGAAACACAACCTCCTGTAAATAGGAGTTGGAGTGGAGTGGAATTTTGATTTCCTAGACAGACTGATTTCAAAATCCAACCTTCCAGCCAAGGAAAGGGAGGTTTCCTGAGCAGCATTGACTTTGGGACTTTCCTTATAGGTAACTCCAGAAATGAGAGTTCTTCAGCTCAGGAACTTAGATAACCTGTATTTTAGAAAAAAAATTTCTGCTGGTTTGTGCTCCATTGAGAAAGATAATCATAAACATAGTTCCTAAACTTCATCCTGCTTAAAGAGCAAAAGCTGAGTTCATATCTGGCCTCAGATACTTACTAGTTGTGTGATCCTGGGCAAGTCACTTCAGCCTCAGCTGACTGAGTCCCTAAAGAATCTTTAAACTACCACATATAATTTTTAAAGACTCCTTCACCATCCCCCAAATCCATCACGACAGTTTCTTTTCTAAACCTTCCCTGTAAAAATTGTTATCTGATTTGGTTTTGATGAAATTGGTGTTGCCGATTTGATGAAAGCAAAGACTATTCAGTTCAAATTTCAAATCACTATCTTGCAATATAAAAATAATAGTGACAAGTCTGCTCATCACACTCAGCTCTGCATACTTTTTTTCCTTTGAAACCTTCAAGTAGGAAGAGTATGCAGTGGAAATATATCTATTTTCCTACTAGAAATTCTTGGCTTAAATCCTAAAGCCTATTTCTCCAGGGAAGAAAAAGAAACAGCATAGACTGCAGGGGGAACTAAGTACTAAGCAGTGACTAATGGAAAAGGGGAGGATTTTAAAAATGGCTGCAGGATGTGAGATCTTGAACAATTCAGTCATTATCACCAATTGCTGCCTCACACACCCTTGCTAATAATAACAGGCACTTTGATTATCCTTCTGAATGCTATTATGTTAATCAGAGGGGAACAATACTTTAAACCCAGTATTTCTTGGTCCCCTTAATTCTCTTGAGTTTCTCTTTTATCCAGTTTCACTCTGGTGGTTCTCCCTCTTTAGATTCTTCAATCTCTTCCTCTCCACTAGTCCCTTCTGTAGTCACAGCTTTCATGCTCAGTTCTCCCTATCAAGCCTAAAAAAGCCCTTAAACCTTCATTAGATCCCCACAACATTCTCGACCTTCCCAGCAACCCTCCCATGTCATAGAGTCTGAGTCTTTGTGGCATATGAATTAGAATTGTAATTTCTAAACAGGTAAATAATGGGAATGAAAATTGTTGTAGTTCAGTTGTGTCTGACTCTTAGTGACCCCATTTTGGGTTTTCTTGTAAAGATATTAGATTGGTTTGCCACTTCCTTCTCTAGCTCATTTTACAGATGAGGTAAATAAGGCAAACAGGGTTAAGTGACTTGCCCAGGGTCACACATCTAGGAAGTATCTGAGGTCAGATTTGAACTCAGGAAGTTGAATCCTCCTGATTCCAAGCCCTGCTGTATCCACTGGGCCACCTACCTGTCTCCCTTTGTCTTTAGCACTGGTAGAACTTCTTGAAAAAGTGTTGACCTTCACTGCCTCCTTTGGTTTACCCCCAGCAACTAGTGTCTTCCCTTCCAAATTATCTTCAATCTATTTTATGTTTTGTACAAGCTTATTTAAGTACATATCATCTTCTCCTGCTAAATTGTAAGTTCCTTGAGGGCACAAACACTTTTAATTTTTTCTTTGTAAAGCCCACAGCTTAACATAGTGCTTGGCATACAGTAGGTGCTTAACAAATGCTTCTTGATTAGTTGATTACTAACTTCAGATGATAATCTAGCTTCTACCCTCCACCCCCACCTCTCCAATGAAACTTTCTCAAGAGTACCAATGGTCTCCTCTACACTAAATCCAGCCAGCTTTTCTCATTCCTCATCCTCGTGGACCTCTGTTGACTATACTGTCCCCCAAAATCTCTTCCTTCCTGCTCTCCTATGATTCTGCCCTCTCACATTCTATCTTGTATAATGCTACTGACAAGCATCTCTTCTTGCCCATGTCTCTGTTCATTCTCTCTTAGTCTCCTTCATGACTTTTCCATCCTTTTTCTACCCTTTAAATGTTAGTATCCTTCAGGGTTCTGTTCTTGTGAATTTTTTCCCTTTCTTTTCACACTCTATACCTTTCTTTTATACCTATATAATTCACACATATGCCTATATAATCACATGAAAGTATATATATATATGTGTATGATTTAGATTTATATGCACATACACATTGCTCAAACACTTCTTTACTGACCTCTAGTTTCACATTTTTAATTCTCCTGAATGATCTGCTAGCACCTCAAATTCAATGTGTCCACAACTGAACACTTAATCTTTTCCCCCAAACCATATTCTCCTTATTTTCCTGTTTTGTCTATGACTTCACACTAATCTTGTTCACCTAAACTTGAAACCTACAGTAATCTTGTACTGCTCCCTCTTTCTCAGCTCTCATGTTCACTGAATCCTGATGTTTCTACCTTTGCACTATCTCTTACATCCACTTCCTTCTCTCTACTTTTGTCACCAAGTTTAGGTCTTGCCTGGATTTTTGCAATTGGTTTCCCACTTCTTCTCTTACCTCCAATCTATACTATATATTGATGCCAAATGAATCCACCTAAAACATCACTCATGGGACCTCCTTACTCAAGTGATTCCCTACTACCTACTTCAATAGGTTTCAAATAGGCTTCAATGGTTCCTTATCCTCTACTGAGTAAAGTAATTTGCTTTATCTTCAAAGCTCTCCATTCTTTGTCCAGCCTCATCAAAATAAATCAGCAATCATTTATTAAGCACCTACTATGTGCCAGATGGAGAAGGAAATGGCAAACCACTCTGGGACCTTTGCCAAGAAAACTCTAAATGGGGTCACCAAATGGGGTACAACTGAAACAACAGAACAAGAACAAGCTGGAAATACACACACAAAAGTGAAACAGTTCCTACCTTTGAGGACCTTGCATCCTTTTGGGGGAAAACATGTAAATATACAAATATATATGGAATAAATGCAGTGTGATTTTTAGATGGGAGGGCACTGGCAGCTTAAGGGAGCAGAAAAGACTTCATGTAAGAAGTGGTGGTAGATCTGACTTCAAAGAAAGTAGGAATTCAAAGAGGCAGAGGTGGGTGAATTCCAGGGATGGGAGTAGCTAGTGGGAAGGCATGGAGACCAAAGATAGATTATGAGCATGAGAAATAGTGAGTAGACCAATATGTCTAGTCCATAGAATTTGGGAAGGAGGGTACTGTATAATAATGCTGAAAATGGTAGTTTGGGGCCATGTTTGGGGCCATAAATGTCAAATCTCCCACTGTTTCCTTCTACACCCCAGTCACATGAAGTGACTTGTTGTGGTTCCCCAAACATGCCCCATATGTTTCCATCTCCATGTCTTTGCTCACACCATCCCTCATGCCTTCATTGCCCTTTCCCCCCCCCAATTATTTCCCCCTAATTATTACCCATATGTTGACATTCAGTTGAAATGCTTTCTCATGCAGAATGCCTTCCCCTCCCAGAAATGATCCTGTCCTCTTCTAAACAACCACAGAACTTTGGACCTCCATTAGGACACTTTTCCATCCATACCTTTTCTCCTCTCCCAACCTCACTAGGGCAGGGGTTGTGGGTTATTTTTCTTTGCATCTCTGATAACAGCAAGCACAGTACCTGGCACATTCATGGAGTTTTCAAGGGCTTAATAAATGTTTGTGGAATGTGTGAATTACTGAATGTGTGAATGTGAAAGGAAGTTGACCTTAGGACAGTGATGGTTTTTTGTTTATTTTAATGAAGCAATGATCTGGGGGGCGGAGTCAAGATGGCGGAGTAGAAGCAGGACCTCTGCTGGGCTCCAGCTTCCACCTTCCCCAATCCATGTAAAAGGGAACTCTAAACAATTTTGGAGCTGCAGAACCCACAAAATAACACAGAGAAGCTAACCTCCCGCTGAGGACAGCCTGGCAGGCCAGCAGGAATTGGCCAGCGCTGCCCCACGCTTTAGCCACTGGCCAGAGGGACTCCAGATCAGCAGCAGCTGCCGTTTCCAGATTTGTCAACACATAGATACGAAGGACAAAGTGAGAGGTCAGTACAGTCTGGACTTTGGGACCCAATAAGTGGGAGTGTGTCGCTTTTGCCCCTGGGGCGAGAAGCTGCTGAGATGCAGGCACAACCAGCCAGCACCACTTGGCAGCTTCAATTCCTGGCCTGTAGACTGTAGGGGGACCAAGAACCAGTCTGAGGGGTAATAGCTATTGCTTTAACCTCCTTGGATCTGGATTGCAGTCTAGGGTGGAGGTCCTGGGGTGTGTGTCCAGCTTGCCAGAGTGTGTGGAGACCTCAAAACCCCAGCATTTGGGACGAAAGCTCCTCTGTCTGGTGGCAGAGTCCTACTGTGGCAAAAAGCCCAGGGGTCAAGTGACTGAGGGGCGACATGACCAGGCAAAGGAAACAAAGCAGATAGAAGATTCCAACATTAGACTCCTATTTTGGGGACAAAAAGGAGCAAAGCATGGCACAGGAGGAAGACAGTGAAGTCAGAACTTCTGCACCAAAAGCTTCTAAGGAAAATACGAGCTGGTTATAGGCCATAGAGGACCTTAAGAAGCAAATAAGAGAAATGGTGGAAAAATTGGGAAGAGAAATGAGAATGCAAGAAAATTACAAAATTAGAGTCAACAGCCTGACTGAGGAAAATACTGCCCCAGATGTTGATTTGGTATGGATATAATGGTTGGACAGTTTGGAAAGCTGTCTACTTGATCTGTTAATGTCTTGATAATTCTGTCTGTATATTTTGAAGTTTGGGGTGCTGACCTTTTTCCCCTGAACAAGGTAAACGATATATGTCTGACTGATTAAAGTAAGCTTGTTAACCCATTTTGAGTTGCTTTCCTTTAACAAAGCAGATCCAAGAACCTGTATGGGCAGCAAACCCTGAGGACGCGCTTGGGGTGCTTGCTGCTACAGATGGGGAGAGACAGAATAGGGTAAACTCATATAGAAGAGGCAAGGGAAAATGGTTACAATGGAGGGGAAGAATAGGAAGGCAAAAAAAGGGAATGGGTCAACCTTATTCCCATTGAATTTGGCTTGAGGAGGGAATGAAATGCACACTAAATAGGGTATCTCACCCTCCAGGGGAGTAGGGGGGGGGAATATAGTCAGTCTTTTACAATATATCTACTATGTTATTGTTTTGCATTAGCCACACATGTACAACCCATACTGAACTGCTTATCTTCCCAGTAAGGGTGGGTGACAAGGAAGGAAGGGAATGAATCTGGAATTCAAAGTTTTAAAATCAAATACTCAAAAAAAAAATATATATATATACACACACACAGACACACACTCACACACACACACACACACACACACACACACACACACATATATATACTATTATTAATACTATTTTACATGTAATTGGGAAATAAGATATCCAGGCACTGGGGCATAGAGATCCACTGGAAAAGTCGAAAGGGGTATGGGAGAAGATATGGGAAAGAGCAGATTGGAGGAGGGACTGCTATTTTGGGGTGGTGGGTAGGGGAAAAATGGGGAGAAAACTTGTAACTCAAAATCTGGCGAAAATGAATGATGTAAATCAGAAGTTTATAAAGCATTTGAAAAAAAAATGAAGCAATGATCTCTTTCTAGTTGAACTTCCCTTTAAAGGAAAGGAAGAATAGCAGCATCATTATATCTCTCAAGTGTGCCTCTTCAGCAGTGTAGTTGAATAGCACATACAAGATGAGACTACTATATTTTAGCACAGATACCACATACTGTACAAAACAAACAAAAACCAAAAGTAGAGCAGGATTTCCATGCCATTAGAAAAGAAAAGGCAATGTGGTATAGTAGAAAGAACACTAAACTCTATATTAGTTTTAAAAACAACAAAACCCTGGATTTAAACCCTAGTCCTCACATTTACTGTCTGTTTACTTATCCCCTTAGTTTTCCCAGTCTGTAAAATGGGATCAATAATACTTGTAGTGTCTACATTACAGTGTTGTGATAAGGAAAGTGCTCTGTAAACCATAAAAAGTTATCATTTCTTTATTTCATTCATTTTTTAACTGTTCTGTTGATTATCTAGCTAGCTCAGGTTGGGCTCAGTAGAGGGGCCAGTGTAGGGAAGGTCCTGCTTTAACATCTAGGGCCAAACAGTGAGCAAGATGATAACAAAGGGGCAAGTAAGTTGAAACTGGGGAGCAGATGGTTCTTAGGTGAAATGGATGATGTTGGTCTCCAGGTACCTACTATACTTGTAAAGAATGCTCATTTTTACCACCTCCCCAAGTCCACCAGTACAGGATGCCAAGTAACTCCCACTGTCTCCTGATCCCCAATATAAGAAACACTAGTCTAGGAGACTATGTTGTACAGAAAAAGTTCCCTGTCTTAGCTCATGCAGTGTTTGGAAAAATGCAAGATTCTACATTTACCAGGTTCTTTCAGTGATCAAACTGCTCTCAGTGAGTAAGTTAGGCACCTCTTGGAAGTGGTATTAACTCGGATTGTCAGGGCAGACTGTCAGGAAACAAGCAATTTAGACTCACTGAGAAAGGTAGCAATTTGATGATGTGGGCAAAGAAGAAAAGCTTTTATTACCATCCTATTAGGTGGGGGACTCCCAGTCACATGATTCCCAAACCTGGTTTGGAGAGAGAACCTGCCTCTTTATCTTCTGCCTCTAGAGCTGCCAAAGGAATTTCTAGGTTCATTTATAACAAGGATCCATTTTCCAAATAATCTCTGACACATAATGGCTGTATTACCCTAGGAAGGTCACCTAGCCTCTTAGTACCCTAGGGAACTTCCTAAATTACAGAAGAATTTCCTGTCTCCATCGGTAGAGTTAGGGGAATTCTGTACAGCAGTGAGGGCGGGTGGGTGATACAGTGGACAGAACATCAGGTCTGGAATCAGGAAGACCTGAGCTCAAATCTAGCCTCAGACACTCATTAAGTTTGTGACCCTGAGAAAGTCATTGACCTTTGTTTGTTTTAGTTTTCCTCATTTGTAAAGTGGGGAAGTAACAGCATCCACCTGCCAGGGTGGTGTGCCGATCAAATGAGGTAGTAATTATAAAGTGCTTAGTTGAGTATGGGCCCAGAGTAAGCACTAAATAAATGTTAGCTGCTACTACTATCACCACCACTACTACTACTACTACCACCACTACCACCACTACTACTACTACCATTACTACTACTACTACTGCTGCTGCTACATACTTAGTATAGTTCTTGACACACAATAAGCACTATCAATGTTAGCTACTATTATTGTTGTTGTAAAGCACTTAGCATAGTGCCTGGTACATAGTAAGCACTACATAAACATTAGCTATCATCATCATCACAGAAGGAGAACTGGACTTTGCCATTGGTCTTTTGATTTAGAGTGTAGAGACTTTTTAGTGTATAGTTCCTTTTAGAAAGATAAAAATCAGGGGCAGCTAGGTGGCATAGTGAATAGAGCACAAGTCCTGGAGTTAAGAGGACCTGAGTTCAAATCTGGCCTCAGACACTTAACACTTACTAGCTGTGTGACCTTGGGCAAGTCCAAGTCCCAATTACCCTGCTTTCCCCTTTCCAAAAAGGCAAAAAAAAGAAAGATAAAAATCATATTTTACCCAGTAATTAGACAAAGAAAAAAAAACCTTTCAGTGGCTTTTCCTCCCATAAGTGTCTATCTGTTTCTCCCAGGTGGAATTTGTGCTTCACTATCCAGTATCTTTTCCAAGAAAACCTTAAATGGGGTCACCAAGAGCCAGACACAACTGAAAAATGACTGAACAACAACAGCAATCCAGAAGGAGCTACTTCACTCTAGGTCAAGCTCTTTTGAATAGAGTCAGTAGAGCTCCAACTGACAGTGTCCTCAGGACTAAATGTTCATTTTTTTAACTGTATTTCCTTATCACCATAGGCTACTCTGACTTGAAGTGCAAAAGTCCGTGTTTCCTTCCAGCTTAATTTCTAATTGTTAAACTGGGAACAGCCAGTTAGAGTTCATCCTTCCAAAAAACTTCCAAAGCCTCTTGTGGGTTTGGGGATGTCCAGTTTCTCAAACTCCCTTAAATGGAAGGGGAAAAAAAACAACAAAAACTAAATCCTGGGAGAAAAGTCATTTTGTTATTCCCTTATGCTTCCACATTTCTAGTCCCACTTTTGGTTTTTGATATGTGTGTACACACATATACACACATAGATATGTGTGTATGGGTACATACACACAGAGACACATGCCTGAGTTCAAATCTGGCCTCAGAAACTGATTAGCAGTATGACCCTGGGTAAGTCACTTAACCCTGTTTGCCTCAGTTTCTCATCTATAAAATGAACTGGAGGAGGGAGTGGTAAACCACTCAGGTATCCCTGCCAATAAAACTCCAAATGGGGTCACAAAGAGTCAGACACAACTCAAATGCAACAACAACAACAAATGTATATACAGCCAAAGCTATTCTCAGCAATGGCACAACAGGTTCAAATCAATGTGCTACAAGTCCATAGAACTGGAATGGTCTTGCAGAACTGTGTTCTGTTAGGCTCAAACAAGAGACATTGGGTTGTTATTCGTGGGAGAAAGTGAAGTCTTTCCAGCTAACCAAGGCACATGGAGATATGTTAGGCAAAGAAAAAGATGGGGTGTGACTAAAGTCTAATTCTGCTAGAAAAAAAAGGAAATTTTATAAAGGCAAGTAGGCAGGAACTTAGCTTTATGACTCAGTTGAAAGATGTTTCCCCATAACACAATAGTTCCATTGCAGTCCCTAAAGAACATTACCTATTGAATCGTCAGCTTCATTTCCTGTGACACATTTGACTTTCTTTTGGAGACTTGGGTTTGCCATCTGTATCAGCAAGCACCCTAGCATACCCAGGAATTCACTTAGTTCAGGAGAAAAAGTCAGCACCCTGATCTTCAGGAAATACAAACAGAAGTTACAAGTAGACAAAAAATACAGAGAAAATAACACAATTCAACAGAACAACAGACAGGGCTTCTGGCTGTCTGACCATTATGTACATACAGTGTTAATTACCAGAATGAGAAGCTCCAATATCTGGGTTTTCAAAGGTGGGGGGCTCAGAGTCAATTCTGGCCAAATCACATACCTCTTCCCCAAAGCAAAAACTCACCTCAGAGTATATATATATATATACACACACACACACACACACACACACACACATATATATATATATACACACACACACACACACACACATATATATATATATATATATATATATGTATATAGCCTTTTCCAGTGGCAGAGGACATCACAATCTTCATGACCAGTGAGTGCACTGACTAATTACAGAGTAACAAAAGGTGTAGGCCTTCCTGAAAAACAAGCTTCCCCTAAGCAATTTTCTCTTGTTGAGCTCCAAGTGAGGCCTATTAAGGGGCAGGGAAGATCTTCAGATCCCCTTACCATTACACCATCTAAGTAATGACCCATCCAAAAAAAGCATAATCCAAAACAGTATTAGGCACTTGTAAGGGCCCAGTAAACCCTCCATTAACAGGCAATGATTCTTCACATATCTAAAGACAACTATGATGTGCCATCTGTGACTTCAATGTTCTCAGTTCTGCCAACTGTTCCTTGTGTGACATGAGTTTAAGCCTCCTCGTAATTCTGGTTATCTGCCTCAGGATCTGCTCCAATTTAAAGCGTCTTTCTAAAATGCTGTCCCCAGAACTGAGCAGATACTTGATGTGTAGCCCAAATTTTAGTCAGATTATGGTAGGATTAGTTATTCCCTTGCTTTGAATATATGTTCAATCAAGGTTCTGAATTGTCTTTGGTTTGGATGCACCCTCTATAGACAAAGATTGCCCCTGCTCTATTGGGGGTGGGCCTAATACTTAAACCCTATAAGTTCAGGTTTGATATTGGGATGAATTGAGGCACTCATAAGTCACTGAACAGTTAACAAAAGGAGGTTCATTTAACTCCAGAACAGCAAGTATTTGCAATAAGGATATCATGGCCCTTATCTTCTATAGACACAGCTTCCGTTTCCATTTGGAAATGCATTTGGTCAGAGTAGAGTATCTTTAGTTACAAGGAATGCAATATAGCATCACTATTCCAATATCTGTATTAGCAATAGATCCACTCCTTTACTTCTGCTGTTCTTGAAATGGTATCTATGATGTCTCTGATGGGTGCTGAAAAGTCCTACAAACAAGTGTATACAGTGAGAGGCATCAGAAAAATTCCTCCACTGGTCCTGACCTCAAAGGAGAGAGCCTCTAATTGTACAGCCCTGTGTACTCCAGGACCCAGACCACATGGCTAGGCCCACTGATACCTCCCCCTCTCCCCCTCCCAGGAATCAGCATTCATTAAGATCTCTGTTTCAAAATCTTTCTCACATACTTTGCATGCAAGCTAAAACTCAGTCTATTGGGAGGAGATACAAGGGCCTCCATTCCCTAGAGCTGGGCCTCTTAAACGTTTTTTACTCTCTACCCCTTCATCACTTCTTAAACTATGGGTCTTGACCCTATAAGGAGTCTAGACCCACCATTTAAAAAGCTCTATAGACTATCCCCGGTTATAAGATTATGCCTTTTTCATAGTGGATGGAGACTTCAGGCAAAATGGTATTCTTTAGGAGCCAGGCCCTTATAGGTGAAGGGCCAGTGGGCCAGTGGACTAGGCAGGGTCCCAGAGCCTGAACCAGAAGCCTTAGTCTCTGGCATAGTTTGCCGCATGTTTGTGAAGGGCACAGATACCAGAGGTACCCAAGTATGGTGATTTTGAATATACCATTTTCATTTAGTGGTAGAAGCCTCATAGACCCTACCCATTTTGTTAGAGGGACTGTCTTGCATCAACTAATCCATAATAGGCAACTCTGACAAAGGGTGATTGTATGACCCTCTACCATCTACTCAGAAACAGCTAGGGCCTAGGAACAGGTGAGCAACATCTTTCAAAAGTAGCATATCTTGAGTGGCTGCTTTGGGGATTTGCAGCTTCAAATGTGTAACAAACTGGTCACCCTTGATACCTGCCAAAGGCTTCACTCAGCCTGATTTTCTTATGCACAGAGGCATCCAGAAACAAGGACTTTGTATAGCCATAAAGGCCCAAGGGGAGAGATTGCTGAATAGCCTGCTTTAGATCTTTCTGGGCTGCAGTTCTGAGCCTCACCTAAAGAAGACAGATTTGAGGGTGACTAGGTAAATGGGGGCCATAAGGACATCCAGGTGGGAAATCTGGGTTCTATAAAACCCAAAGAGACCAATAAGTCTCTAGGCTTTTTCTTATACCATGGGGAAGTTATCAGCAGTTTATTCCTAACCATGCCTGGCATCCTCTGAATTTTTCCCATCCACTAGATCATGCTGAACCCTGGATTTTCTCAGGTTTGATTTCCCACCATTTGTCCCTTATGTAGGCCACTATCTATCCAATCCAGAGCCTCTGGCACCAGGGTCTCATCTGGCCCAGTCAACAGTATGTCATCAATGTGGTGTTGTATATCAATAACCTCAGGAAAGGAGATCTTTTTCTGCTCTCTGCCCTACCATAATGTGACAATATGAGGGAGAGTCCAGGTAATCCTGGGGAAGAACAGTGAACATGTACTAGAATCTTTCCCAGGTGAAAGTAAATTGCTCCTGATTGGTTTCAACTACAGGGCTCTGACTTGGGTCCTCTTCTCTCTTCCCTCTTCACTTGGTGACCTTATTAGTTCCCATGGATTTAATTACTATGTTGAAGATTCTCAAATCTACCTATCCTGCCCCATTCTCTCTGCTAACTTCCAATCTCTCATCTCCAAATGCCTTTCAGACATCCTGAACTGCATGTACAGTAGATATCTTAAACTCAATATGTCCAAGTCAGAACTCAGTATCTTTCTTCCTAAACCCTCCCACCCTCCTGTCTTTCCTTTTAGTGTAGAGGGTGGCACCATCTTTCCAGTCCCTTAGGATTGCAATTTAGTCATCATGCTGGATTCCTCTTTATCTCTCACTCCCATATTCAAGTTGTAGCCAAGGTTTGTCATTTCTCCTTTGCAAGATCACTCACGAATACTCCCCTCTCTCCTCTGATACTGCTACTACTCTAGTACAGGCCCTTATCACCTCATGCCTGGATCATTACAACAGCCTACTGGTGATTCTGCCTGCCTCAAGTCTCTCTCCACTAGAATCCATCCTCCATTTAGACCATAAAGTGATTTTCTTGAAGTAGATCATGTCATATCCTTACTCAATTAACACCAATAGCTCCCTATTGCCTCCAGGAGTAAATACAAAATACTCTGTTTGGCATTCAAAGTCCTTTATAATCCAGTTCCCTTTTACCTTTCCAATCTTCTTACACCCTACTCCCCACCATATACTCTTCAATCCAGTCACCTCTTGGCTGTTCCACAAACACAACACTCCATCCCTCAGCTCTGAGCATTTTCTCTGGTTATTCCACATTCCTGGCATGTTCTTCCCACTCTGATCTATTGACCTCCCTGACTTTCTTTAAGTCCCAACTAAAATTCCAGCCTTCCCTAACCCCTCTTAATTCAAGCACCTTCCCTCTTTTAATCATTTCATATTCATCCCATACATAGTTTTCTCTCTATATATTTATTCCCATGTTGTATCCCCCATTGGACTCTAAGCTCCTTGAAGGCAGGTGTTGTCTTTTGCCTCTTTTTTTTTTTCCCTAGCACTTAGCACAGTGCCTGGCATATAGCATTTGCTTGATAAATGTTTATTGATTGACTGACTGGTGGGAGTGACTCAGCTAAAGTCTAAAGGCATTCTGATGGGGTTCTATTCAGAAGGTAGGATCTAATTGCCCTTAGCAGACTAGTAATGGAGTATGGCAGGTGTGTGTGTGTGTGTGTGTGTGTGTGTGTGTGTGTGTGTGTGTGTGTGTGAACATAAATCCAATTTATCAAGTCCATTTCCTTTAGGAACTTTACCCTCTTCTTTGCAGATCCTCCTTGGGGAACTCGCTTACACAGGACCAGGTGTGAATAACTCCCCATCTTAATCACCTAAAAGGGAACAAGGTGTAGTCTCCATTTTGAGGCTCCAACTGATGGAGCTGACCCTGACACAAGAAGTCCTCAGATTTTGGGAGCTTGGTAGGAGAATATTTCAGTATTGACTCCATTGGGCCACGCATAACCTTGGGAACCATTACTCCAGTGACTCATCAGATTGCCGTCTGACCTTTTGAAGCCTGCCCAGTGCCTTGGAGGTGAAGCCTCCAACCCCCCCTTGCCCATCCCTTAAACAAGGAAATCACCCTCCTTCCAGGAGCAATAATAAAATGAGACTGGGCTTATATTTTTAAGCGACCTGTGGGAGCTCCTGAGTCCTTTCTTCACTCATGTTTTTATTGTCCTGTCTCATGGTTCTGATCTCTGTGGGATACAATGGAATTGGGATGTTTTAAACTGTAGCCTGTAAGTCAGTGACCCACCATATGGTGGGATTCCTGCCTATGTCCCTTTGAGGAGAGCTCCTTTCACCTGTGGAGTCAGTTCCATTAGCTGCCCCTTAGCTTTTATTTCATGGTCCCTAAAAGCTGAGAACTGTGTATCAACTTGCCCAATTTACCTGGTCAATTCACTTGCACCACAACTTTTATCACTCAACAATCCAACTTCTGTAGGATGGTCAATAACCACCAGGACATGTTGGACTTAGTGCTTTCTTTAACCCCCTGGACAGTCTCCTTCAGCACCAGTTACAAATCCATGTAACTTCACAATCAATTTATATTTTTAATTTTGTCTAAATAATGGAATTATAAGAAATGTCAGTTGGATGCCTTGCTAAAATCAAGATGCAATATATCTGCATTTTCTTGCTATAACAATTTAATGACTTTATTAAAAAGAAATCTAGTTCCATTCTGCACTGTACTTTAAAGATCAGTAATAATAATCTTTAGTTGACAGTGATCACACCTGCAAATTCTGTCAGAAGCCTGGGATATAATTTGTCTGGGGCCTAGAAAATTAAACTCATTTAAGGAAGCTTAAATCATTAAGGAGAGTTTATATCTGGCATGCAAGGACAGTATGACATCAGAAAAACAATCAATATAATCAAATATATGAACTACAATGAATCTTAAAAAAAACCCCATGTGATCATACAAATAGTGAAGAAAAGTCTTTGATAAAATCTAACATTCATTCTTGATAAAAACATGAAAAAGAAGCATAGAGAATTTTTCCTCAACATAGGAAAAAGATCTACCTTAAGTTAAGAGTCACCATAGACATGGAATGGAAAAATACTAGAAACATCCAACGTCTAACTTCATCATTTTTATTTGCCACAGTATTGGATATTATAGCAATTTCAGTAAGATGTGAAAAAGTTTCACAGTTTCATTATTTCCAGAAAATATAATCGCATATCTATAAAATCCAACCAAAAAACTAATAGAGACAGTAAGGTCAGTAGAGTTGTAGTAATTAAATCCGTGGGAACTAATAAGATCACTAAGTGAAGAGGGAAGAGAGAAGAGGGCCCAGGAGACAGTAAGGTCAGTAGAGTTTAAACCATAAAATCCCTTTTCTTTTTATTTACTAGGAATCAGGATTCAAGACAATTGTTTTTAAACTTCCATTTACGATAGAAACAATAATAAAATATTTGGAATTAATCCAAAGTCTCTCTTCCTTGCTCTTGTCTTAGAGAAAAGTGCCATAAGTGTCTGGCTAGGGGAGTTTACTATTTTAGGAGCATGATGGATGATGATTTAATCTGGTCACTGTTCCCTTTGGCGCCTGCACCACCCTATCTAATTCTTGTGGATAAAGACCTTCAAAAACAGTCCCAAAAGATCATAAGGATCAAGAATAGGCCATTCTGGATCTTCCAGGGGGTAGCCTATTCTGTGTCCCATTCAAAAGAGTTAGGCTTACAAGTGATCTGGTAAACGGGGGCCATCAAAATGCCCAGGTGGGTGTTAGGGCTCTAGAACCCAGAGTCCAACTAGCCTTTGAGACTCCTTTTTTAGGGAATTGAGTGTCAGTTGAGCAAGAAGGATAACACCTGGGACAGAATTGTTCATATTCTCACCATGCAATGTATTTTCTAAAACTTAGCTGATTTAGCTGTTTGCTTAGTGTTACTGATGGGGGACGGGATCCCAACAGGTTCAGCAGGAATTCTGATCTTATCCAAGACCAGAAAACCTGCAATATCGTCTGGAAAGAATTCAAGGTCTCAGGCTTAATTGGAGTGAGAGTTGTAGAAGTTTATTGTTACACTTCGGGCAAGAGTCCTTTAGGGGACCTGCAAGTGAGATTAATTAAGATGAAGACCAGACTATTCTTCTATTCACATATCCCCTTTGGCCACCCTGTGTGCCCAGTGAAGATGGCAGATCATGCCTAGCAACTTACAGTATATAATTGAGAACCGAATAAAGTTTGGTGCACTCATTCCTGACTTTTACCTTTAAAGGGTAGGGCTGCCATTGTCAGGGCTGACCAGAGGGGAGGGGCCTCAGTGCATAGACAAAGGTCAGAGCTGACCAAGAAGAGAATGTGAATAGATAGTTTAGATAAGATTTGGGCCAGGTGAAAGAGACAAAAGGCAAGGACAAAGGAGGGTGTGGGCCAGGCCCAGAAGAAATGAAGAGATTAAGTAAGAACAAAGGGGTCACAGGGTGTTGCCTAGGTGGAGTGTGGGATAGGGAGAAGGGGCAGAGCTCAAGGGTGAGAAAGGACAAATTGCAGTTACAACTGAACAGACTGGTTTTACAAGTTGGTTTCACAAATTGATCTAGACCCCAGGTACCCCATCATTACTCTCCCACCTGTTGCCCCTCATGAGAGGTCAGCCAATCTTGGGCCTCTGTTACTGTGCCATCCTCTAACCTCGTCAACATTACAACATTAATATAATAGTGATTTCAATGTTCTCAATGAGTGGCATCTCCCATCAGGGTCTCTACAAGTTGATATGATATGAAGAATTTAAGTATCTCTGAGGAAGGATAGTGAAAAGATACTGAATTCCTTTCCAGGAGCAAAATCTATGTCACTTGGCTCTCCCACAAAGGCTACGGATATTTTTACTATGCTTCTATAAGACAAAAAGAATTTAGAGAAAAAGCATATTGTGTTTGAATTTTAAAGTCAGTTAAGATTGTCTTGTTGTAAGATATTTCTCCCTGTGAAGTCAGGGAAAGCATTTATATCTCATTTTCTCTCTATGAGGACTCTGAAAAAGACAGAAAGGAAGAAGGTGAGGAGGAATGTCTTTCTTGTTGGACCCCTTTTAGCTATAAAGGCACAAAAGCATTGCAATGAGAATTCTATGAAGATTATGTGAGAGATTGGCAGTTACAAAATATTCTGGAAAGACTTACTTATTGTGAAGGCTTAATAGGGGAGAAATTTTAAAAGTCCGAAGTCCGTGATTGTTTGCATATTTTCTCCCATTAGATTGTGAGCTCCCTGAGGTCAGGGACTGTTTTTAGATTTCTTTGTATCCCCAGTTCTAGGCCCCACATATAATAGGCACTTTATGAATGCTTGTTGACTCTATTAAGTCAGGAATGAGTGCACCAAACTTTATTCGGTTCTCAATTATATACTGTAAGTTGCTAGGCATGATCTGCCATCTTCACTGGGCACACAGGGTGGCCAAAGGGGATATGTGAATAGAAGAATAGTCTGGTCTTCATCTTAATTACTAGGAAGGAGACATCTTTCACTGCCCCTCTCCATCTGATATTGTTTAATATTAATTCTACAAGACAGTTCAGGCAAGTCCAAGGGCTTGCCCACAATGATTGATACAGAAGCTATCTGTATGGCGTCATAATATCCAAGTCCATCATAGACTTTCCCTGGTTAAACACCATGACTGTGAGTGGAGGAGTGTGGGTCTCCCATATACTTCTGCCTAAGTAATGGAGTAATTGGTGACCTTCCTCATAAAATCTGTAAAGGAAAATTGACCTGTATCCCCATGGACCTGTATTCCCTGGTTCAGCAGTAATTTGGCTGCTGGTATCTAGCAACCCCTTATATATTTGGTATTGCTCCCCTTTCCAAATCACCGGTAATTTGAGTATTTTACCTCTTTTAGCTGAATGGTCCTGTACTTAGAATAGACCTAGCTTTGGGGCAGCCCCTGCCCTTAACTTAAGGGGATCAAAGACTTGGGTAACTCAGAACAACCAAGCTGGTTGGGGCTTTGGGAGATGTTTTAGGTGAGGAAAAAGGACCCTTGATACCCTAGTGTTAGATGTCTTGATATAATTTCATTAACACTTCCATTGGCTGATGATCAATTTTCTGTCAATTCCATGTTTCAAGAGCTAAACCCAAAGGAAAAAAAAAGTATTGTCACTCTCATCCAAGTAACATGTCATAGGGCCCAGTGCATCTACCATTATCCTTAGAGTTCCCTAGAGTATGGCCATATCTGTCTATATAGATACTGAGGATATCCCAGTCTCCTGATCAAATTTCAGTAGATTTACTCAGGCTGAATCATATCTGTTGGAGGGAGGCCTGCAGGTAAATCCTGATACCCATTGGGTAGAGAACTGCCTAAAAATCAGCATCTCATTGCACACAAAGTGGGCTGGTAACAAAGACTGGTGAATCATGGAGGAGTATAAATCTTATGTACCAAACCCACGTCTTTTAGGACTTTTATGCTTTCCCTTGCTGCCCCTTTTTGGGAAGCCAGCTAGAGAGAATTCATCTTTGTGAGGTCAAATATGGAGAACTCCTCATTTTCAACACCAAAAAGGGAAAAAAGGCAATCTTCATTCGGGGATCCTGATTCAGATGACTTTGTCAGAGCAAAGTCGCCCATGCTGATGGAATTCCACTGCTGAAAGAAGCTCGGACACCACCATTTGGACCATGTTTTCATTAACTACTGTACAAGCTACTTGTTTTCTACTTCTCCAGCAACTTCCGGAATACTTTGGTGGGGAAAGCCATCCACTCTCGATAGTGCAGGAAATGTCATAATTGGGGGTTGCAGTAGGATGAGCCTGAGTTTTTCTTACCACAATTCTATTCTTCACTCTTGCTCCTGTGTATTCCTTTATAGCTCTAATATCAGTGCAATGTAATATCTTCTCCAGCAAGATCTCTGAGTCAGAGGCCAAGTTTCCCACCTGAAGCCTATCAGTCAGTAAAAACAATAGCATCGCCCCTTCCCCCTGAGCTGTTACTAAATCTATTAACTGCTCCCTACTCTTCAGAGAACGATCCTTTTAAAAAAAAAAGCATGTCCAAGTCTATCTCTAATTCTTGAATTCTCAAAGACAATTCATTTTCATTTTCTTTATACAGGAGATTCAGCTATTCCAAAAGTATTAGCAAGAGCCCAGAGATACTGATTTTACTCTCCCTCTCAAGTTTCATAGAAGCCCCTTCCTTATTTCAGAGAAAACTCCCCATATACAACTAATTTCCAATCAGGAGTCTCTCTTTCTTCAATATCTCTCCATTTCAACAACAAAATTAGTAATGGAGTCCTTGTGATCTACTCTTCCAAATCAGGTCTAATTTAGGTCCTTCCAGTGACTCAAGTTCAAGATTGAAATGTAATGATGTGATACTTGTGTACCATAAAATACAATGAAGCTAACTTTATTTAGAATAAAGTTATAAAGGATATAATTCCTAGCTCTCTCCTAAAAAATGCTATTTCCTTCTGCCACCCACATATTGCTACTCTAGAAATGTCACATTCAGCAGAGAAATAGTAAAGTTGGTTAGAAATTATCCCCATGGGGCAATGAGAATTTTGCTAAACCTCCAGAGGGCTGGTGTGACCTCATCTGGGCTTTTTATATCCATAGTCCACTGGACCAACCAAATCCCAAGGATGGCATCCTTATCTTATTAAGGGAAATCACCCAAGCCTATGTAAAAGAAATACTTTTCCTATCACAAGGGGGTTGGCTCTTCAGTTATTAGGTTTTCACCATCACAGGAGTGGGGAGAGTAAGAATGGATGGATGTTTACTAACTATTGGTAAATGGGTCCGGGGTCCAGAGTATCAGTGGATGGAGGAATTCCATTGATTAATATAGGTAAATAAGTGAATATTCTTATATTTCTTCCTATTCTTTCCAGTTTGGCCCCCAGTAAGGGGCTTACTGAGTCCCTACTGATGCAGGAGCAAAAGTGGGGGATTAGAGCATGGCCTGTATGTAGAAAGTATCTTTAGCAATTGTTTTTTGTGGTAACAAAAAAAAAAAACTAGAAAGAGTGTCCATCAATTAGGAAAAGGATAAGCAAATTGTGTTATATGTGCATAATAGAATATTATATTATAAAGTAGGACAAATGTGAAGAATTAAAAAAACATATAAAGATATAAAGTGAAATAAGCAGAACCAAGAAAACATACACAAGCATTATGGTAGTTTAAGTGAAAAGAGCTTGAAATGAAGCCTAACACAGTATAATTATAATGACCAATCATGGTCCTGGAAAAAAGATAAGGAAATACAAATTCCTCTCTTCTTCATGGAGAGGTGAGAAATTTTGGGTGCAGAATGTTGAATAAGGGGGAAGATTGTGGTTGATATAACAGATGACAATTATATTAACTTATTAAGTTATTAGTTTTACTTTTTTTCCTTGTTACAAAGGAAGACTCATTTGTATGTATGCATGTATGTATTCAGAAAAGATGATAATGACTTTTGTAAAAAAAAAGATAATTTAATTATTATTTAATAATTTAGTTATTAAGATAATTTTTACTGGGATTTATTAAGGAGTGACTGAATAGTTATAAAACTATATGAAATTGATTCAAATGTAGTTTACTAAGAAGATTTAATTAATTGTACTGATGGTCTCTTTTAAGCCTTAAATATATAATTTCTTTATTTTTTTTTTAAAGGAATTAAGTGTTCTATTGCTGTTTCCTTACCTACTTTGGACTCAACCTGTATTTCCATATTTGACCAACCTTTATCTTTTTGATAGAGAAGCACTATTTAATTCTTTACAATCATTATCATGCCAATAAAGGAGCAGGGGAAGGGAACAAGCTATTAACTACCTACTATGTGCCAAGCACTGTGAAAATACCTCTCATTTGAGAGGTAGGTGCTATTATTATCCCCATTTTACAGTTGAAGAAACTGAGGAAGGCAGCAGTTGTGATGTTTCCTACAGCTAATAAATATCTGAGACTGATTCTGAACTCAGGTCTTTCTGAGTTTCAGCTTTTGTGCCATAATCCAATAAATATCTTTCTTTACTAAAAAGCTCATTTATGGACAGAAAACTGATTTCTGTCACTGTGGCTGGTTCATTGATTGAACTGTGAAATAGCTGATGGCCAATATATGCCATTGATAAAGGCCCTCAATTTCAATATTCATCCAGTGCCCATGAGCTCCCAATTGTAAAGGTATTATTGGATGTATTTTGTTATCTCTGGTAGCTTTGAGCATTATGAACATGTAGAATATGACCATTAATTACTTCAGAGAAGCAGATATTCTCTGATGTATAGTCTGTGTAGGCTGAAATAAGTATGTGATACTTCAGAGATAAATTGTTCCTCTAGGAATGAAAAAACAGGAAGGATAATGAGAGAAATTTAATGTTGTACCATTTGATTATCAACAATAATTTGTAATATTTCCTTCTCTATAAAAAGACTAACTTAGAGAGAAACCTCTTCCCTCCTAAAAAAATGTCAGAAGCATTTTAGCTCTGTTTGAGGCATCTGGGTGGGACCTTAACCAACTGGGAAATCTGATGTCTGTTTATAATATAAACAGAATCCTGTCAGGACGAGTTCTTTCTCTAGTAGAAAGAACTGTCCTTGATCCCCTCCATTAGAATTTAGGGCAACCCAAGTTCTTGAAGGAGAAAGCTAGCCAGAATGGCTTCCCTTTCCTAGATGCCTTGTGGCTGCTGAGTCTCACGATAAAGCCAAGTCTTCAGTGGAAGGACCTAAAGATTTCCTAGTCCACCTCCTCATTAAATGTTCACCAATTAGGGTTGAGTTTCACTTGTCAGGGGAGTTCCCTGTCACAAGGAACACAACCAATTTAATGTGTTTCAGAGTCTCCCTTGGCATCTTTGGTTACAGAGTGAAACCAATGACCATCAATTTATTGATTATTGGCTATCTTTATTAATAAATTGATTATTAATACCTGGAAACTCTCTCTCTCTTAGGGTTTTATTCATTACAGTAATCTTTTAAATTTGAAGAGCAACAATTTAAAGATTGGGTGTCAGTGCAAGAAAGTAGGTGGATCTATACATGAACAACACTAAAAAAAAAAAGGGCGGCCAGGTACCACAGTGAGTAAGAGCACCAGCCCCAGTGTCAGGATGACCTGGGGATCGAATCCTGGGCTCAGATACTTAGCACCACACCCATAAATAACTGGCCGTGTAACCTTGAGCAAGTTACTTGACCCCAATTGCTTTAAAAAAAAATAAAGGTCTTCAATTTGCTTCATAATTATCCTATGGATGTTGTCCCATCCCCCCTCTTTCTAAACAATAGCTATAGAAACTGTGATATGATTCTCCACTGCCCGCCCTACATGCCCTTGTGTGCAGAACATGCAGAAAGGTAGTAAGGAGTACAGATAAAGATATACACCAACATCCTCAGCACATTTGTATCTAGTGGGTAGAGAATGTCTCTTTTCATCTTCATAGGAGCCCTAGAGCACATTTATGAAACCCACACATGAGGATGTATGGTTAAAGGAAGTGCCCAACTCAGTCTGTAGACTGTAGGTCATAGTCCAGCTGCACAGGATAAATAGAGGCAAGAAAGAAAAATTTCATCCTTCTAAACCCAATTCCATATACTTCTCATGACCTTGAATATCAAAAACCGAGCCCAAATAATTTGTGCTTTTCATTTACATTTTTCTTTTATGTAGTCATTTACAGATGGAAGGATCAGAAGATAGGCACTGGGCAAGAAAGCAAAATTATTCATTAATTTTTTTTAAAATTACAAATACCATATGAATTATATTGGTACACATTTAATGTCAAGAAAGAAAGAGAAAGCCCTTATCATATTTAATGGACCTCCTGTGTAGGACTCACAGAGGGCCATAAATAAGAGTTAGTAGAAATAAGACTTGTTGGTGAAATAAGTTGTACCATTCAGGGGAAAAGCCTCTATCAATGAGATTATATATTTATTGAAATTCATACAAATACAATAAATAGCACTTAGCATAGTGTCTGGCACATAGTAAGTATTTAATAAAGGCTTATTGACTGACTGAATAAACATATACTATAGCTCATGTTTAGTAATAGGTAAATATATTCCAACATTAGCCTAAGAGCCATTTAATATTGGTTATTAAATATGAACAGATGTTATAGGCATGCAGCAATTTGGGTGTAGCTGAAGGAATAAGGACCAATGTCCAGTACCTCCATCACTCTTTTCTAATGTTGCTAAGTGAAACTCCTGGGTAATTTTTATTGTACATGTAGTAGCTGACAGGAAAATGATGGGAATGGTATAGAATCTTCTCATTTTAATGCAACTAATGAATGGGTCAGGAGGAGTTCTTGTTTCCTAGAAGGAGGGGGAAGTGGAAAAGTCAAAAAGACAAATGGCCTGAGAGACACTTTGCCCTGTTGGCTGGGTGCGACTATGGATCTGACTCACAAAAAAACTGAACAAGACCACATTTCCCTGCCAGAAAGAAACCTAGCATCAATTCATCAGAGAAGCAGAAGGTAGAAATGATGAATGCTTCCCATCAGAGAATACCAGCAGAAATGTGGGAAGTAGCAGGTGACAGCTTTGGAGCCCAAGAGGTGTTCCACATGGTACACAATCTAAGACTGTCAGTTATCTGGGCTATAAATATTCCCTCTTTCACCAATGATGTAGGAATCTGTGGTAGAGTGTACTCCAATGTATAAGGGGGAAATTCTTCCTTTTTTTTAACCTTGATATTCTATTTCATTAAATTCTCTGAGTTAATATGTTGGTTTAATAAAGGTGAAAAATCATATTGGGGGCTTTGGGACTATGATTTTTGAATAACTGTTGACCAAAATAATACTATGAATATAGCTTTCAAGTGGCTGTGTTAAGAGATGCTTAGCTATACAGAAATATCTGAAAATACTCGTCTAGATTATGAATGCATATTCAACTTCATGATTTGAATTTTTCATGTAGGGTGTCCCAAAAGTCTTAGTAAAGTTTTAAGCCATTAAAGCTTTAATAGCTTATATATGTAGATCGATCTATCTATCTACCTATCTATCTATCTACCTACCTATCTATCTATCTATCTATCTATCTATCTATCTAAATATGTCTGTATATGAAATTGGGGATTGGGGTATTATGATTAGGCTTCATTCCTTGACCTAATCTTTAGCCTATTATGAAACATGAGCCATATTCTAAAAAGGTATTTTTGTTGTTGAGTTAAGTCATGTCTGACTCTTTGTGACCCTATTTGGTATTTTCTTGGTTTGCCACTTCCTTCTTCAGCTTATTTTACATGAAGAAACTGAGGCAAACAGGGTTAAGTGACTTGCTCAGTGTCACACAGCTGATCTGAGATGGTCTGAGGCCAGATTTGAACTCAGGAAGATGAGTCTTTCTGACTCCAGGCCCTGCACTCTGTCCACTATGGCACCACCTAGCTGCCCCATAAAAAGTTATAGACATGACGGCTAGGATTTTAGTAATTAATTTATATTGCTGTTTTAAATACTCCTTCAGCCTGGAAAAGTTTGAAGAAAAGTATTTCAGAATACTGCCACTTCGATGGTTGTGAATACATATGAGAAAAAGCTAGAGGGGTGAAATTGAATCTCCTTCAGTCCAGTGATATCAATGTGGGAGAGAAGCCATGTTATTGTGACAGTTTTCCAGCTCTCTGAAATGCAGTGTTTTTGCTGAAGACTTTACCCTACTCATTAATAAGGACCAGAAATATCTGAGATCACCAAGTTGTCTTAGCATTTCCCAGTCTTATACAATTCACCCTCTGCTACTCTGATTGCCTATCCAATTTATACTTTCCTCTCTTCTGAAGTCACATTCATATCTGATTACATATGGAAATAATTACAGGCGGTGTGTTTATGCTGGTCTCCATGGTGATGATTCATCCTCTGGTCTCCACGGTGATACTTGCAGATACAAGCTCTCAAATTCATTTTGTTTATTTATTTGAAATGCCTACTGATTTGATTTACTAGTCTAAGCTCTGTTTTCTGAATATTCAGACTCCATACTTTTTAGGAATGAAAAACAAATGAGGGACATAAAGGAGAAAGTGTAAAAGAGAATAATATTTAGGGCGTTTATAACCCATTTCATTTCATTTGAAAATCAAAATTTTTGCTTCATCCTTTAAAAATATAAGAAAATTGTGATCAGTTTCACTTATAAAGTATTTTAAAACTGAACAGTTGCCTTATCTTCTAAGACTCTCAGAAGGAAGGTAAAATGTTCACTTGGGCAAAAAGTAGCAGGGTGGATGAAAATATTGATATTCACATATGTTCATGTCTCCCTCAAGGGTCTGACACATTAAATTAATCATCTGTTCATGAGATAGTAACAGATGTTCTTTTGGACTTAGAAAGCAGCATAACATAGCTGAAAGAATATTAGACCAGGAATTGGTAAACCTGGGTTCTCGTCTTAGCCTTGCCATTAACTAGCTGTATGGCGTTAAGCAAAGTCACTTTATCTCTGTAGTTTTCGATTTCCTCATTTGTAAAATTGATTAGACCATATCATGTCTAAGGTTCTTTTAAAAACTAAGATTCTTAAGGTTAGACAACAAACAATAGCAAGTTAAAATGCATTGCTTTTTAAACTTTTCTGGCTGAAAGCATTCTTAAAACGACATGTGTCCTCATGAAAAAAAAAAAGCCCTTTGCTTGGCAGTGCAAGATTGGGGTATCCTATTTTGGCAGAATTTCTTGTTCTCCACCAATAAAGCCACCAGAGTGTGGATTTCCACACATCTCTGATTCTGTGAACAAGTAAACAACCTGCAGATGTAGCAGCCTGTCATACAGCTTCTCTCTATCAGGAGGGAAAAAATAGACCTGATAAAATGCAAGAGATAATTTACAATTGGTCTCATTTTTCATCATAGGCACCTACCTGGAGGCTCTCTGTTATACAAGAGGGAGGGACGGAGGGAGGGAGGAAAGGCTCTGTGAGCTAAGCAAAGGAGTTGTAAACACAAGCAATTTACTAGAATTGCCGATTTGGTTCATAGATCCTTTGTGCCCTAGAGCTTTCTATACATAAAATAATTCAATAGTGTAAGTGGAATACACACATGATATTACTTTATGCTTGGAGATCTTCAGGATCAGAATGCAAGAGATTATTCACTGCATCCAAGGTATTTATTTTCCCTATATTTAGGACAATCTGAGGTGCCGTGACTTCATGGTGCCAACATGAAGGTTTCAGTTGTAGGTAATGGCTAATGGGGTGAAGGTAAGCATGCTTTCCTAGTCAATTATCCCTCCCATGAAATATGGCAGAGTGCATAGAAGAGGACTTCAAAGCCAGGAAGACCTGTGTTCTAGATCTGTTTCTGACAGCTGTCTGTATTACCCCGGGCAAGTCACTTAACCTCTCAGTGTTCTAGATAGTTCTTAAAACTGAAGGTTGTTTTAGAGAAGTAAATAAAATCACATTTGTAAAAAAAAAAACTTTGTAAAAATTAAAGCATTATGTAAATGCTAACTGCTATTTTTGTTAAGTTGTAGAGGAGGTGCTAATTTGCATTAACAGAGGAAATTTCCCCACCTGGGAGTTCCCAAAACAAGTGAAATCATAGGTTTAGTCCCTATTCTCCTCTCCCACCCACAAGCAGACACATCAAGCAGATGCTTAAAAACATATTTACAAAAAGAGAATATCTTGTTAAAATAGCTAAGTATAATAACCTTAATAATATAATATGTGCATATTGTAATATAATATTCATGTTACCTGAGCTAATAATATTGATATTTTTTTATGTGCCCAGAGCCACATAGACAATACCTATCAGAGACAGAAATTTCAATGTGAATATGTATACACACATGTCCATATGCATTGGAAGGATCCCTATACACATACATATATAATTCACTGTCTATACAGTATATACACATTATGGACACAAACATATATGGAGACTCAAAACCAATACTTCTTTTGGTAGGGAGGTCATTTGAAGGAGGCCTACCACATAGCTCTGGCTTCAGTTGAGAAGAACACAGGAAGGAACAAGCAATAGTATGGTTCTGCTGAGAGATATTGGTGACCAGAGAACATGTAAGATAGCCGTATAGTACAGTGGGGCCGCTAGGTGGCGCCATAGTGCACAGAGCGCCAGACCTGGAGTCTGGAAGACTCATCTTCCCAAGTTCAAGTGTGACCTCAGATACTTTCTAGTTGTGTGACCCTGGGCAAGTCACTTAACCCCATTTGCTTCAGTTCCTTCATCTGTAAAATGAGTTAGAGAAGGAAATGGCAAACCACTCTAGTATCTTTGCCAAGAAAACCCCAAATGATGGGGTGGCTAGGTGGCTCAGTGAATAGAGCACTTGCCTTGGAGTCAGGAGGACCTGAGTTCAAAATCCAGCCTCAGACATTTAACACTTACTAGCCATGTGACCTTTGGGCAAGTCACTTAACCCCAATTGCTCTGTCTTCCCCCTTCCAAAAAGCAAAAACAAACAAGAAAACCCCAAATTGGTCATGAAGAGTCAGACATGACGAAAAACTAAGCAACAACATGGTTTAAAAAAACAAACGAGTAGGAGACATGGAGTCAGGAAGGCATAGGTTCAAATCCTACCCCATGCTAGCTTTGTGATCCTGAACAAATCTCTTAATCATTCTCAGACTGTTTTCTCATCTGTAAACTGGGAATAATAATACCTATGATACTTACCTCACTGGGCTATTATGAAAAGCCATTGACAGAATGTCTAATGTGTTTTGGAAACCAGATATATAAATGTGTGTGTGTATGTATATAGACACACATCCATCCATACCCGTACAGGGATCCTACATACATGCATACATACATCATAGCTACTGTGCAAGATTTAAGGAATCTTGCCTGACTTTGCTCAGGCTGGGTGCTGGCAGTGATCACTAACCCTCACTGTGCTTCATCTCACTCTCCCACTGCCTGATTCATTAAGAACAACTTTTCAGATACTGAGACAGTCCATGACTAAGTCTTTTCATTTTTTTAACTTAGTGCAATCAGTGTGTAAGTCATAGACTAGAACACATAAGGTCTGACATTCTGGTAAAACTGTCCTGTATGTATTTGTGTGAAACATCTAAGACTACAGAGAAGGCAAACATACCAATTAATTTATGTTTCCTATATTATCCATATTTTTCTTGTTCATTAAAATTTATCTTTTAACACATACTTTGGAGTTAATAGGGTCCATTTTGTCTCTCCCGAAGTTACTTGTTTAAGGAGTCTAATGAAGGGTTTGGGGTCAGTGGACCTGAAGGGAGACAGGGTTTGAATACTGCCACTTACTACCTCTGTAAACTTGGAAAAGTCACATAACTCCTGTGGGCTTCAGTTTCCTCATCTGTAGTATAAGAGGATTGAACTAAGGAGACACTAAGGAGTCTTCTAGCTCTAAATATTTTATCCTATGAATCAAGAATCTGAAGAGAGTACAGCCTCATGTTTCTGTGGCTGTGTTTTTATTTCTCTTACTGACAATAAACAACAAAATCTACCCTTCCCACCCCTGTAAAAAATTATTTATACTTGAATATTACCTAGGGATCTGGAAACATTTAAACATTAAACAGCCAGATAGTTTCCCATTATTAACCCTATGAGCTTCTCAAAGAAGTCTTTTCTTTTTTTCCTCCCATATTTCCACGTTAGTCATGTTGTAAAAGAAGAATCAGAACAAAAAGGAAAAGCCACAAGAAAGAAAGAAACAAACAAATGATAAAATAGTATGCTTCAACCTTCATTCAGATTCTCTGGATGTGGACAGCATTTTCCATTTTGGATTATTGTATTGCTGAGAAGAGCTGAGTCTATCAAAGTTGGTCATCATGAAATGTTGTTATTACTGTGTACAATGTTCTCCTGGTTCTGCTCACTTTACTCCACATCAGTTCATGTAAGTCTTTGCAGATTTTTCTGAAATCTGTCTGCTCACCATTTCTTATATAGTATTCCATTATATTCCTATACCACAACTTGTCCAGGCATTCCCCAGTTGATGGGCATCCTCTCAATTTCCAATTCTTTGCCATCACTAGAAGAGCTGTTACAAATATTTTTGCACATATGCGTCCTTTTCCCTTTTTTATGATCTCTTTGGGATACAGAACTAGCAGTGGTATTGCTTGGTCAAAGGGTATGTGCACAGCTATAGAGACCATTGGGCATAGTAAGGGAGAGCTTTTCATAAGAAAACACCAAGTATCAAAATTTTGAAAGGAAATGAAAAAAAAATCCAATGAACAGACAAATTAGAGTTTGAGCATATAGAAAAACTACTACAAAATCCATTCATTAAAGTTTGTTTTATATACTTTACTCAGAGTCCCTTATGCACTGCCCTCCTCATCCCCAGTCCATTTTTTCCTTACTCTAGATATAATTCTAATAAGCTTACTAATCTATTTTTGAAGCCCACAGAATATTAGAAGCAGAAAGTCAGAGGGTACAAGGCAACTACAGACAGACACACCAGCAGAAGTGAGAAGTAACAGTTATCAGGTTTATGGCATGGAAAGACATAGTAATTAAAAAAAAAACAGCAACAACACAAAAAAACCCCTCAAAAACTCAGACATAGGTACTCACAAAGCCTTGAAGTCATTTTCAAAATTAATTGAACATGTTAACTTCTTATGTTAACATGGCATATTGACTTTTCATTGTTACTATTAGCTTTTACCAGGGTTATCTCTACCTTCTTTTATCTGTCCAACCCTTCACTCTCTCTCTCTCTCTTTCTTTTTGGAGGGCAGTTGGGGTTAAGTGACTTGCCCAAGGTCACATGGCTTGTTTTTGTGTTAAGTGTCTGAAGCTGGATCTGAACCCAGGTCCTCCTGACTCCAGGGCTGGTGTTCTATTCACTGTGCCACTTAACCGCCTCCCAACCCTTTTCTCTTACCAATACTGATTTTCTAAGAGAACAAAGGCTAGAACACAAACACATGTGCCTATTTTTGTTATTGTTTTTCAGTCATGTTTGACTCTTTTTGATTTCATCTGCAGAGTAAGGGGGTTGGACTAAGGGGTCACTAAGGTTTTCTTGGCAAAGATACTGAAGTGGTTTGCCATTTCCTTCTCCAGCCCATTTTACAGATGAGGAAACTGAGGCAAGCAGGGTTAAGTGACTTGCCCAGGATCACACAGTTAGTGAATATCTGAGGTCATATTCAAACTCAGGAAGATGAGCCTTCCTGATTCCAGCTGGCACTCTATCCTCTGCATCACATAGCTGCCCTGCCATATATATCTATACCAAATATAATCAGATTTCATATGAAAATAGAAAGGAAGGATAGGGTATCTTCTTATACTGTCTAATTTCCATTGAGCTCACCCTGGTGATTTTGGCTTTGTACACTTAGGGGCAGGGGGTTAATATGTTCAACTATAAGCTATTGGAATCCTTTGAATAATTGATACACTGTGTCTGATTTTCCTATGACCTTTCCAATGGTCAGAAGGTGGTTGTACCATATTGTGTTTGCAGGGTCTGACCTTTTTCTGAGATTATGTCACAGACTGGCTAAGTGTCCACATTTTCATCTCATAGGGATAGCTGTCCAACAATGTGGTATGATGATAATAATTCTGACTATGATGAAGGAAACTGACATTGATGCAGCATTTTGTGATTTACAAAGCACTTTACATAACATCTCATTAGATCCTCATAATAGTTCAGTGAAGTAAGTACATAGGTATTATCCTTCCTAGTTTATATGTGAAGCAACTGAGTCTGAGAGACATTTAGTGACTTGTTCCAGGTTTAAAAAGCTGCTGTCTGGGGTATGTTTCACACCCAGATCTTCTTGACTTCAGGTCCACCACTCTGTCCACTGCACCATATGGCTAGTTTGCTTGTTCCGAGTTCACTGTTCCTCCTACTGTTGTTTGTCACTCTCTGTACTTCTCGGAGCTGAAGTCAGCGTATAGGGGTAGACTCCCTTCAAACGATCTCTTAATCTAAAGATATATTGGATGTGAGTCTCCATGTTTTATCTACCTTCTGAGACCCTAAAACACAAATCATCAGACAATGGTGGCTCTCACTCAAACATTGGCAGGTACTGGGTAAAGACTGTAGCAAAATTATTGGTCACATTGTGTGCATGCATTAGGAATAGTTGACTCCACTGGATGTTCAGCTCAGGCCCCTGAACCCCCAACACGTCCAGAAACATTAAATTAAATTTTAATTTTAAATGAAAATTTATTTATTTAGATTAAAATGCATAATAAAGGGCTACAAAGAATAATACAGATCAGGAAACATGGATGTACTTGAGGACTCAAGTTTGATTCACCAAAGGGTGCTTCTGTCATCGAATAAAATGGTAGAAATGGTCAATTGGCAATAACAAAACAATACTGGTTTGTTATCTGACAAAATCTGTAGCACAAGAAAGCAGTAGGTATTACTCAATGTGGTGTTATCACAGCTCAGGCTGTGGTTCTTCCTGCAGATAAGATATTGTGGTTCCAAGTTTCTTTCTTTCTTTTTTTTTTTTTTTTAAAGCAATTGGGGTTAAGTAACTTGCTCAAGGTTACACGGCCAGTTATTTCTGGGTGTGGTGCTAAGTATCTGAGCCCGGATTTGATCCCCAGGTCATCCCGACTCTGGGGCCGGTGCTCTTACTTGCTGTGCTGCCTGGCCACCCCTAAGCAATTGGGGTTAAGTAACATGCTCAAGGTTACATGGCCAGGTGTTTCTGGGTGGGTGCTAAGTGTCTGAAGCTGGATTCGATCCCCAGGTCATCCCGACACTGGAGCTGGTGCTCTTATTCACTGTGCTACCTGGCCGCCCCAGGTTCTAAGTTTCTTGATTCTGCTAAACTAACACCTCCTTTAGTAGCTAGGGCTCAAAGTCTAAGATGATTAGACTGGATCCTGATGGGAAAGATGAGGGAAATGCTCCTTCTATACACTTTAGCCTCTATCAAAGTTTTCTGGTTCAATTTTGGGTATGATTGTACCTACCACGTAAAATGGTCTAGCACCACCATGTTAGTATTCCCATCAGATTATCAACTCCTTGAGGGAAAAGGCTATCTTTTACCTCTTTTTGTATCCACAGCACTTAAGACAGTATGTAATACATAGGAGGCACTTAATAAATATTTATTAATTGATTGGTTGATATTTTTCCTGCCTTCTTCTAGAGGCTGAAAGTAAAAAACAAGCTCCAGTCCAAAAAGTCCAACACTTTTTACAGATACTGGCTGCCATCTTGGGTCTGTGGAATCAGTTTTGTACCAGTTCTTGAGGTCTCTGTTGATCTGAGTATCCAAAGCCAGTACACATTGCTCTCATGATCAAAATAATTTGGGTAACACTAATTTTATTCTTGTGCTGCAGATTATGTCAGATAATATTCCATTGCCAATAGAGCAGTTCTACCATTTTTTTCAAAAACAGGGCACCCTTTGGTGAATCAGACTTTAGTCCCCAAGTATATCCATGCTTCTTCACCTTTTATTACTTTTTGCAGATCTTCATTATGCATTTGCCAGGGCAGCCAGTCATCCAAGGACAGCTGAGGTAAAGAGGATCAGCTTAGTTCAACCAAGTTTATGTCCACTCTCAGGCATAAATCCAAGACTCATTTTCATGTGTCAATGGTCCAGCTCCCTGACTGTTACAAATTGCTTTTACTATTCCCACAGGAATTGCCATAGCTTTGAAATTACACATCAAAATCACAGAATTTGAGAAGTAAACTCAGGGGTTTGCTGGTAAATACTTAACAACCAGTTCTCCCCCCCCCCCCCAAATGCATGCACAACACACTTTAGAGCTTAATCTTCATTAATAACATTTTATACACCCTTTTCTTAAGTCTAGATAATCAACAAAACAATCAATAAAGTGCTGATTTGTAGAATTTTTCAATTTCCAAGGTACAGATGTTCACCCTGAAAATTTAACAATCAGCAATCCTGAGCTGGTTTTACCTGACTCCAGCAGCCATTCAGTTCAACTTATACCTGAAAAGAATCATCACTATGATTCTCCAAACAAATATTCATCTACTTCTCTTTGAAGATCTCTAAGATGGGAGATCTCACTTGGGAGGTCTTTCCACTACAGTCGTATGAAATTTGCCTTTTAGCAACTTACACCGCCTACTCATGATTCTGCTCTATGGGCCAAACTGAAATCTAATGTTTTCCTCATATACTAGCTCCTCAAGTGGTTGAAGGCAACTATCTTGTCTTCATTGAGCCTGATCTCATCTAGGCTATAAAACCTCATTTCCTTTACCTATGACATGAATTCACTCCACTTCACCAACCTGGTTAACCTCCTTGCCCATATAAAAGAGGTGGAAGGTATGGGGAGTAGCAAGAAGGCAAATTGCTAACATTTAAACATGGATTGATGGGGTGACTAGGTGGCGCAGTGAATAGAGCACTGGTCCTTGTAGTCAGGAGGACCTGAGTTCAAATCCAACCTCAGAAACTTACCACTTACTAGCTGTATGACCTTGGGCAGGTCTCTTAACCCCAATTGCCCTGCTTTCCCCTCTCTCCAAAAAGCAAAAAAAAAAAAAAACAGCAAAAAAATCAAAACATGGATTGTCAGGGTATGCCAACATTGAGCCCTAGCTTCAGTATTTTGATGAATAACAAATTGGAGTTTGTCCCATTCTCTGTTGGTGCATCACAACAGAGATATGTTCACCAGGTGTTTCCACATTCTAGCATTAACCATGTCCAAAAGTTCATCACTTCTCTTGAGAGGAGGTCATTAACATGCTTCATAGTAAGATCTCTAGAATCATAGCTGATTGGTTGTTTGGATTTCTTGTCTCTCAAAGTTGTTTGGGGTCTACTTCTTGTCGACACACTTGACTTTTCTTGGGAATTTCAAGCTCACACCAAAATATCCCAAGTTGGATAGTTCTCATTCAGAGGTCTACTACCCACTTTGCTCTTGTTTTCTTGTCCTATATTGGCTCTGCTTTCATTTAATTGGAAACTTCTTCTGGACCCAATTAGTATTGCTATCCCTTAAACCTCAATATCAAAATCAAATTGAACTTTAATTAGAATAGGTAAAAATGTATCGTTTTATTGAAAACAAATCTCAAGAGTTGAAATAAGCCCTTTAATCATCTGTTCACATTAGTCACTGATTTCATTCTCTTAAATCAAAAACCCTTCTTTCACTGGAGTCCCATCAGCATCCTCTGTAACCTTCCCCAGTTGGACTTTATGAAGAAGGGACAGGTC
>NW_027185764.1:52047189-52057874 GCF_028583685.1 Petaurus breviceps papuanus | reverse complement strand
TCCAATTCACACACAAATCAAGATGTCACCTCTTCAAAAATGAAGGAGAGACAATGACAATAGCTATTTTATTGTAAAGACAAACAACTTTGAAAGACTTAGGAAATCTGATCAATGCAATGAGGACAGTTCCAGAGCATTAATGATGAAACATGCTACCTATCTCTAGAGAGAGAGGTGAAACACTCAGAATGAAGAGATTACCATGAGAAGTCTTTTGCATCATTAGTGAAACTGAATATTTATACATAGGCCATATGGACCCTTGGTTTAGAGGAACAAGAATCATGTTTCCTCTGCTTGTTAACAATCTATGGAAAGCTCTGCTGAGTCAACTTATAAGGCTATCTATATTAGCTCCAGTGAGTAAGAGGTAGTGTCCTATAGCAGAGAGAGTACTGACCAAGGAGACCTGGATTCATTACCCACATAGCTGTGTTCCTTTGGGCAAGTCACTTACCTGTCTCTGCCTTATTTTCTTCACCTAGGAAATGAAGGAGCATAGTATAATGGAAAGATCACTTTTTTCTGATGTCAGAGGTCCTGGGCTTGATTCCTACCTCTGATCCTTACTCTCCCTATGTGGTTTTGGTTTCTTTGTCCATAAGGATGTTGTCCAATCCATTAGAGCCCTTCCTTTTGGACTTTTGGCATTTCATGGGCACCTGTTGAGCACTCAGGTGTTCCATTCTATCTTTTATCCTTTGCTGTTGATTTATGACCAGGTTACTTCCTTTTAATCATGTTTCCCAGATAATATCGTTTATGCCATTTCTTACGTGCAAGTCCTGCAATCTATTTATACTCACCACAAATCTTTCTCTTGCCCTGGGAAATGCTTGGAATTTTGTTTCTTCCGAGATTGCAGCGCTACATGATTTTCAGCTGTGTAGCACTACTAGGAGACTGTTGGTGTTAAAAAGATAGTTTTGTGTCTGTTCTAAGGGAATAGCCTGGTGTAGTTGAAAATGCTGCATAATTTCCAAAATGGGATTCATTCCACTCTTTTCTTCTTATTCAATTTTAGGACCAGCATGTCATCCATCTGGAAAGCTTGTCTAAGACAAATATACTTGATGGATTCTTTCTAAGTCAATATGCAGCCTGCAGGGATCCTTATGTATGATTTAGTGATTCCCATTTCTCTTCAAGTTTGATACCACTAGTCTAAAATAAAGGCATTTTCCATCCATTTGATTTTTCCATTTCAGATAGTTAAACAGATCTCTTTAGAGTAATCAGGGATTTCAATGAGGGGGTCTAGTAATTGATACAATTAGCACATTCCAGGAGTGTTCTGCTGTAAAAACTCCATTGTACTGTGTGGATCTGAACTGTTACTGCATTTCTGGAGACCTGATATATTTTGTAAATGATTCTAAGCAAGCATAAAAATAAAGCTTAATGACAAGGTCACAGGTTCCTGGCCTTTCATATGTTAGTAAATCAATCAATAAACATTTATTATGCACCAACTATATGCTGAGCACTATGGTAAGCATATGTATATGTTCTATATGTTTAAATCAAGCCTTTTTAAGTTTCTACCCACTCTAATATACAGAAAAATCTTACATTTGGTTTCTGAGTAGGACATCTTCTATGACTGTTGAAAATACTTTTGCTGAAGGCATTTTTCTGGCTTATATCTTGCTTGCTAAATAAAATCTTCTCAACAGTTATAAAATTCTCAAGGAATTTTATGTGTTCTTTTAAAAAAACCCAACAAAAAAACCTCATTTTGCTATTATCAAGCACTTATTTTTTCTCTTTCTCCTACTTCCCTATCCACCAGGTAGGATGGGAGGTAAAGAGAAGAATGGAAAGAAAAGCAATAAGTTGGTGAAGTAATATTGGCCATGTCCAGAACTATGTCTCATTCTACATATTTAGTTTATCATCTCTCTATCAGTAGGCATGTAGCATGCTGCAGCATCACTCCTCTGGAGTCTTATGTGAACTCATTATTTGCACATGAAACACTTTGTTTTTATTCATTTATTTTTTAAAAGTTTAATAGCGTTTTATTTTTTCCTCACTTACACATCAAGAGAATTTTTAGCATTCACTTTTACAAGATTTTAAGTTCCAAATTTTTCTCCCTCCCTTGTTTCCTCCTTCCCTTCCCCTCTGAAAATGACAGGTAGTTTGATGTACTTTATACATGTATAATGTAAAAAATAATTCCATATTGGTTATAGTGGTGAAAGAAGGAATAGATCAAGAGGAAAAAAACACAAGAATAAAATAAATGAAAAAATATACTTTGATCTGCATTCAGAGTCCATCAGCTCTTTATCTGGATATGAATAGCATTTTCATTTGTGAGTCCTTTGTACTTGTCTTGGACCATTGCATTGCTGAGAAGAACTGAGTCATTCATACTTGATCACACAATGTTGCTGATACTGTGTATAAGGTTCTCCTGGTTCTGCTCATTTCACTTTGCATCAGTTCTTACAAGTCTTTCCAGACTTTTCTGAAATCTACCTGTTCATCATTTGTTATTGCACAGTAGTATTTTCATCACAAGGTTACAGCTTGTTCAGCCATTCCCCAATCAATGAGCATCTCATCAGTTTTTAATATTTTGCCACCACAAAAAGGGCTGCTATAAAATATTTTTGCACATGTAGATTCTTTCCCCTTTTTTTATGACATCTCTGGGATACAGACCTTATAGTGATATTGCTGGATCAAAGGGTACATAGTTTGGTTGCCCTTTGGGCATAGTTCCAAATTTTTCTCCAGAATGGTTGGATCAGTTCTCGATTCCACCAGTAGTGATCAGTGTCTCAATTTTCCCACATCTCCAACAATTATCACTTAGCTTTTTTTTTTGTCATATTAGCCAATCTGATAGGTTTGATGTGGTACCTCAGAATTGTTTTGGTTTGCATTTCTCTAATCAAAAGTGATTTAGAGCACTTCTTCATATGCCTATAGATAGTTTTGATTTCTTCATCTGAAAAACTGCCTGGTCATCTCCTTTGACAATTTATCAATTGGGGAAGAGAAACCCTTTATTAAAGGCCAGCATTTTAGGCTGCATTTTACTCAAAATGTTTTGTTTTGTTTTTTGGTAATGATTCAAGCAATGAACACATTAACCAACAAGGCCCAATATTCTTTACATTTTTAGTCAGTTTTGTTAGTATAAAGAAAAGATCTGCTATTAAGAATTGTGAAATTCTACCTGTTCCATTCTGAAATTTTAATCAAGGATATATTTTATATGTGTATAATTCATTTTCACATGTACTAAACAGAGATGAGAAAGTTGGCATATGACTTTTCAATTGTCTATTTTTGGCCATACCTTCCATGATTTTTTTCAACCTGTGAGTCATTTTGGGAATCAATCCTTCAATACTTGCAAAATTATATCACCAGTAGCATAAATTTCTTCTGTATGCACTTGAGCTAGTTCAGCCACTTTCCTCTAATTTATATTCATGAATGACATTTCCACTTCTTCACATAGCACATTAGGTACTGAGGTACTGAGTCTAAATGTGATGAAGGTCTATTGTCACTGATAAGAGCAGATTATTAGAGAAATGCAGACAGAACTACTATGCTTTCTGTGAGTTTATTTTCTTTGTAATGGAAGTTTGGCCAATGGAACTCCACCCTCACATTATGCACAGTGTACTTGCTTACCACCAACCCACATGGAAGACGCTGGTGAAACTGCTTCTATAAAGGCACTATGATGTGAATAGAAGGACTCTCCTCCCTGATTTAAAAAATGCAAGGGCATTCTGTAACTTTCTGGTAGCTATGAGAATATGGAGGTTGATTGGCTGCTGAGCTAAAACAGGTGCTTTCCAAAAGCCAAGGTAAATATCTCTTTATTTTTTTGCCTAGTTGGCATTCAAGTAAGGATGAGCTGTTGTCTTCAGGTGAGAGAGGGGCTTTAGACTCTCTCTTACCTGTGACTGGTATGAAACTGAGAGCATATGACTTTGCTGTGGCTGAGAGAGGTGAAGGAATATTGGAGGTAGCTATGACTTTGTGAGCTTTGAAAGGTCAGAATGGTGAGTACCAGAGGTCTAGGTGCTTCAGTCTATGCTGGATTTTGTAGCCAGCTGTGAAGAATGAAGACCTTAGTGACCTAGTATTGATTGAAGGTAGCCAGGAGAGACTGAGCATTTCTTTCTTTGACCATATGCCACATCCAGATGTGAATTTTGTAGGATGAACGTTCATAAAGATAGCATTATGTTTGAGTCCATTTAAGATCAGACAAGATGGCAGAATAGGAAGAAGTAGTTCAGCCCAGCTTTCCCCTACCACTAATCCAACAAAGAAAGAGATCACACTGAGTTTTGATTAGGAAATACAAGGAAAAATCAGTGAGTCTTTTTTCTAGTCCAGTTTGGTATAGGGAAACAGAAAAGTTTGTTAACAATGGAGACACAGTCTATCCAGAAAGGAATCTTGCAGTGTCTCTCAACTAGGAACTGAATGCAGTCTTTGTCTATGCCCTAGGAAAGTCCTGGATCCAACATGGACAGGACTGATGCTATACAAGAGAAAAGGAACAGAAGCCAATTGATAGCTCTGTTGCTACAGAGATAGATAGACATGTTCCCTCTGTCTCCCTCCCTTCCTTAAAACCTCCAATAGTTCCCCTGACTCACTATGTCTATGACTTGCTAGGTGCAATGTCTTCTACTGGCTAGGTAGCTCCACTAAAAGCAGCCATGGCTAAGTAAGGAGAGGAAGGAGAAATTCCCTACTGTTCCCAAGAAATGCTGAACAACATTTGCCTCTCAGGTGCTGTCATCTTTTTCCATAGCTGGATTTTTTTCTGTCAGCCCTCATTCCTCAGAGCTTCCTCCTGCTTGGACTCCTCCTTAGGGAATCTGCCCTACCTTCTAAAGGGTCTCTGGGGTGTGCTCAATCCTTAGGCCAGCCAATGAATGGATAGGGACCCTCTAATTCCATCAACTCTGACTGAAGAATTTCTTCAGTCCTTGTGAACGGCTAATAAAGTATAAACACTTCTATTCACATCCTCAACGATTTCAATAACTCGTTGTCTCTGTTACTTGCCCCTTTGGTTTTATAATTTCATCAACTGGGCTTAGGCCACATCTACCCCTCACAATACAGTATAATAACTAACTTATATGTCACTTTTATATTTAGAAAAAGGTTCTCTAAGGTTATTAAGGAGCTTTATGGAAATTCCCTCACTTGTTCATCACAAACCAGTATGGCAAGTACATGCATTGCTGTCCCCATTATACAGATACAGAAACTGAGGCTGCAGTGAGATCATTTGCCCAAGATTATTTAGATTGTAAATTGTGAAGGTAGGGTTAGAACACAGGTCTTCTGACTGAGGTTAAGTTCTTTTTATACTCAAACTTTTTCATCTCTTTTTGTTTCAGAATTCACAATCCAGCTCCTAGACAGGATAGGGAAGTTTGAGCAATAATTTATATGACTGACTTGTCTCACCTTTTAGCAACCACAGTTTTCAGAATAATCCTGAGAGCTTGATCAAACTAATGAGAGTCCAGTATTGTCAGTCTTTTAGATAATTATTTACCAGTGAAAATGTTAATGATTGGAAACCTCTTCAGAGTGATGGGGAATTTCATCTGCCTGGGAAGGAAGCATCTGTAGATTATCTGGATTTTGCTCTGGCTTATTTGCTGAAAAGCAGAGGAAGCCTATTGCTGAAAGGACTTCTTACCCAGGAGATATTTCTGTGCACATTTTGCAAAGGCAAAGAATGGAAGCATGGCTCAATTTCTCACTTGTTTTACTATAAATCTTGCATGGCCCAAGACTGATTATCAGCAGTCCTGACTCTGACTCACAGACTATTACAGAATATTGAGAAATAACTCTAACTTCCCAGAAGACTAATTTACGTCAGCAAGCAAAAGGATAATCACAGTCATAAATCTTGGATCATGTCTGCAACTCCAGCTAGCTTGAAAAGCCTCTTTATTAGTGTTGGGTTACCATTAACCAAAAGAACACAAGTATAGGTGCATTTAAAAAAAAGTCAACTGTGGCTTCATAGATTACATAGTTCTATTGCTGCCTACTATCCAGTTATTGACTAGTAAGGAATTAAGTAAAAAGGTATGTCAATATTCATGATTACTTCCTTTTTTCAGTTTGATCAGTCATTTAGAGGCTGACCTCAGGTCCAGAAGAGTATGCACAGGAAATAGACCAGCCCACATGTATTCAGAACTTTACTGTTAACAAACCACTTTGCTAGTGATTATTTTATAAATTAGTTAATAGCGACACCAGTAACAACTGACATTTAGATGGCACATTAACTTTTTACAAATTACTTTTCATACATTATCTCATTTGATCCTCACAACCTATGAGGGAAGTGCTATTTTTTTCTCCATTTTACAAGTGTGATAAAATGACTTGACCCTGCTAACAAGAGATACTAAGTGTTGGAGCTGGGACTCAGACTCAGATCTTAAAGGTGTTTCTCAAATCTATTTATTTCCACAGGGAAGTAAGTACTTGTCATGTGGAACTCCATGATCAGAAAAACAAAATAAGTCACAAGACAAGAATTTGTCTTATTCCCAAGAGGTGCTTTTTAGAGGGTTGTGTGGATAGTTTAACTGGCAAGATGGTGCTATACTTTGGGTAAGTAGAGAAATGCTCTAAGTTAAAGACCAAACTACAAGACACATTTGATGCCTGGCATATAGGTGAAAACCTGGACCTAGCAGATGTCAAGAAGGTAGCGTAGTCTTTACTGTGAATGTGTCTGTAGCTCTGGGTCCACCTATATAGCCCTGGGGACAGGCACTCCAGTGTTAATCTGGGAATCTATTGACTAGGGACAGGTTTTGAAAGAAGCAGTTAGATTGGGGCCCTAGGTGGTGCAGTGAACAGAGCACTGGCCCTGAAGTCAGGAGGACCTGAGTTCAAATCCAGACTCAGACACTTAACATTGACTAGCCATGTGACCTTGGGTAAGTCACTTAACCCCCTCCAAAAAAAAAAAGAAGAAGCAGTTAGAACTCATAAAGGGGAGATGAAGAAAATGTAACGTCTTGGGCACCTTGGGTCTCTCCAGTTGCCTGGCCAGGATTTTGAGAGCAAAAATGCCCAATTTGTCTGAGTTTGGGTACCAACTCTCTGAGAGTACCAAAGGAGAAATGATTGTACCTGTTGGAGCTGGGAATTGAGTTGAGGCTCTAGAACCGTGGAGGTGAGAAAAAGGCTAATTGAAGTTAGAGAGATAAACTGATAGTAAACATCACCAGCAAGGTGGCATGGCTGCAGTAAATGAAGAGTGCTGAACTTTCCATCAAGCAGACCTCAGTTCAAATCCAGCCTCAGGAACATTCTAGCTATGTGATCCTGGGTAAGTCACTTGACCTCTGCCTGACTTTGTTTTCTTATCTTCAAAATGAAGATAATAATAGCACCTACTCTCCAGGGTTACTATAAGAGATATTTATGAAGCTAATCATGATTTGGAAGCCCAGAAAAAAGTCATTGCTGGCTTCCTACTAGGAATAAGCTGGGAGAATTGAATTTATGAGCGTTTGGCCTGGGGAGGTGGGGAGTGTTGAAGCCTGGTCTGAGAATAATGGTGTATGTATGCGCGCGTGCGTGCATGCGTGTGTGTGTGTGTGTGTGTGTGTGTGTATGTGTGGTTAGGAAATGTGCTGACTGGCTACACTGATGTTCTTTGATTTTATGTATTTCTAGGACTCTGCTAATAGAGCTATTGACAATTATATTTTTATAAATTACTTTATGTGAAAAGGTTGAGAGTAAAGTTTTCCTAAATAAGATGAGGGCTGAGCCATATGATCTGACTGTATAATCATACCAATACGAGACTAAGAATTTGGAACACTGCCCATGGAAAGGTGTTGCTAAAGAGTGATTCACAGTAGCTGCCTTAAATGAGTCTGAGAAAGGTTCCAGGAGCCATGGGAACCTGGCCCCAGAGTATCCTCCAGTGTTGGGTGCTGTATATTTCAGGTGGCAAAAGTACAGGAGGGAGACCAGCTTGGCTGCTCACAGCACTCCCTGGATATGTTATATGTCTTCAATATTTTATAGCAGATCTTTAACATGCTAAAGAGGTAGGTTTTTAAAAAAAAACAGTTCCTATGTTGACATTCAATTCAATTCAATTTGACAAATATTTATTAATTAGTCACTAAGCATTTGGCACTGTGCTAGGTGATGAGTGAGACACATGGTTGAATGATGGCTAGTCCTTGCCTGTCTGCCATGGCTGATAGGGGGTCATTTCCTAGAGTAATGTCACCAATAGAAGATAGCTGTCCAACTGTTAACAAATCAGTAAGCCTACTAATTCAGGAGGTGCTGGAGGGGCCTTGACTGAGCTCCTGTGCATAAAAACATACAGATACCCACAAGAAGCCAAGAACTGGACATTTGGTTGGACTCTATGCCCAACAATCTCCCCCCTTTTTTTTTTTCTTTTTAAGAATTTTTTTTACCCCCCCCCCCCCATCCCCAACCTCCAACCCAGGAGTCTTTACTTCTTCCCTGAATTTGGCTGATCCAGCTACTGACTCTGTTCTGATCCAGACCCTGCAATGGAAGGCCTGGAATTCTGGCCATCTCTACTCACCATCCTGGCACTTCTGGACTCTTCTTCAACTGGAGATTCTCAGTTACGACCCTTCCTTAACTCTGCCTGGGGAACCTTAGCCTCAGCCTGTGGAAGGTTCTGCTCCTATCTCTACCCATAGTGGAGGCTTGTAAATTATACTGCCCCTTAGGGGCTTTCAGTATTTAGAAGTTCAGAAGTATCTTTGGGAATAACCCCAAATTATAGAAATGCAAACAGTTCCCTAAAATGCCTTCCAGAGTTGATCAATAAACTTCATTCTTTATCATTTGCCGTTTAAGGTTCTTGGGCAAGCATCTGGCCAAAGATATTATTTTTAGCAAAAGCTCTAGAGCCCAAAGCGTCCTATCCTACCTTTTGTTGCCATGGTAACAACTTGTAATTTTTTTCCTCCTTGGAAGGTCACATTTCTGATAATATGAGTCATAGAGCTCAGGGGGACTTATAACTGGAATGGTACTTTTTCAAAAGCAAATTAAAAAAAAGTCTTTGCACAGTGTCCAAAGCCTACTTTAAACCTGATTTAGATCCCAAGCTGCTTTGCAGAAATTAAAATTTGTGTTTTTGTGGCTGATGCATTGTGGAAGCCCCAAAACTTATCCTTCCTATCCTTGGTGAAAAGCTATGATGCTTTTTAATAATGACTCTTTGCCACTTTGTAATAGTAATGAAATTTAAAGATCCCCCTGTATTGGCTTGGTTTTTGGTTTGATTGTGTTAAAATCCAGAGCTTGTGAATCCCACTTGTGGGATGGACTTGTTGACCTCAAAAAACAAAGGGCTGAACTGGGAGGAGCTGGTGACATAAATTTAGAGAGACACAAGAAAAGAGAGAGGCAGGAGAACTTTTTGGAAGCAGCACCTTTAGAGGCAGAGAGAGACTGAGAGGATTGCTGAGGGCCACTTTGAATTGCCCAGGACTTTTGAGAGCTGCCAAGGACTGAGGAGACATGGCTGTTTTGCTGGTACTTTGTCTGTTTTGATGTTGTTTTGCCAGATTTGTCCACTGGTGAAAGACAGTTCTGTTGTTGCAGAGGTCTTGGAACCTTGCTGTTGGTTCAGAAGCCCTGAAGAAGGATTTTCTTGTTGTATGTTTACAGAAATCCTAGAAGAGGGTTTTGCTAATGTTTTCAGGGGTCCTAGGACTGTTCTGCAGACAGAGAATGAATTAAGGAAGACACTGGCAATGTATCTTGTGGCCTTGTTAAGTTTTGTCTCCCCAGGAACAAAGATTGCTGAGAACTTGCCTCTTGTCAAGATGAAAAAAAGAACTCCATTTGGGTATTAAATGCTGTGCTTAAGCTTGTTGTAACTCTGGGGTAGATTCAATTGTGATCCAAGGGTAGGGAACTTTTGACTCTTTTGTGCTCTGTGATTAAACAAATGAATGTACTTTACTTATGATTGGAAACTAATCTCTATTTGAGAAGAGGGGCTTTGTGAAGGACTAAATGAATGTACAGCCTAGGGGTGGAGTAGTATTTAGAAGAGGGACTTTGTGATTGATTAAATGAATGTAATTGTCCAGGGATGGGGTAGTACTTGATTAAATCACACTTGGTAAATGCTGTATTTTGAATTATGCTATATGTTGGTTCTCTCTGTTCTTAATTTGTCACTGAATAAAATGGAGAGCACCTATGCTGGTATTTTGAACCTTGGGAAGTTGCTTTTGCATGGAATTACACACTTGCAATGGTTGTTTTTACCCTAGCATCAGCCCTGACTTGCTACTTAAGATCTAATCCATTTCCTCATCCTAGCATAGACCCTGGGTTCTTGAAAGTTCTGGCAGGCCCCACAAACATGGGGAAAAAGACTTTGAAAGGGAGCTTAGTGATGGACTAGTCACTCTGAAGACCATGCTAATTATGAACAGAATGATTTATCACTCAAAGTTTGCTTATTAAGTGATGGATGTTTAGGTCTCAGAAACTCATGACACTGTCTAGTAAGGCATGGATCTGTGTCAATGGAAAAAGTATAAACACTAATAATATTGATGAGCTTTTGAAGTAGGTTCAATAAATAATTATTTTGAAAACTTTCCAATTTAATTTTG
>NW_027185764.1:52015882-52047179 GCF_028583685.1 Petaurus breviceps papuanus | reverse complement strand
AAATGTTTAACAATTGCTGAGAAAAAAAGTGTACCTGTAACATACTTTTAAATTGAATCTGCATCATTTATATTTTTCTTCATCATTTCCTTAAGTCTAGACAATTAAGAAAATAATAAATCAAGCCCTGGTTTGTAGTGTTTACTAATTCCAAAGTGTAAAGGATCATGCTGAATATTTAACGACCAACTCTTCAGAGTCAGTTCAAGCTGGCTCCAGCAAACCTCCGAATGAGCCACCTCCTCTTCCCACACAACCTGTCTTCCATGCCATCTTGAAAGCTGAATGCTTTCCCATTTCTGTTGCTTTTAAATTTCCATTTCTTTCCCATTTCTAAGCCCAGGGCACAAGAATTCCTAATTATAGCAGTGAAAGGAAGAATAGGATACTTGATCTCCCTTTTCTCATTTACACAGTGGAAGTGTGTAAATACACTCCCTATCCAAGTGTATTTCCCTAATGGGAGGCAGGTTATTTCTGTATTCACCAAAATCCTACCACTACAGCAGCCCTGACACCCTCTTTTTTAAATTTAAATTTATTTGTTTACTTTTAGTGTACAACACTCAGTTCCACAATTCCTTGAGTTCCAAATTTTCTCTCCCTCTCTTTCCTCCCCCCTCCCCCCATGGCAACATGCAATCAAATATAGATTCTACAAATACCTTCACATTAAACATTAGTCAAATTGTGAAGAAGGATTATAACCAATGGAGTGAACAATGAGAAAGAAGGGACAAAATAAAACAAAACACAAAAGAGAGAGAGCAAGTTGCTTCCATCAGCATTCAGATTCTGTAGTTCTTTCTGTGGATGTGAATCTCCCTTTCCATCATGAGTCTTTTGTAGGCTGACACCCTCTTGTTACCACCACCCCTCATGTACACATATAAAAGAATATGCCCTTAAGACAACCTCCACACTTGGATTCCTATTCTCTATTTTTGTATTCTGAGTGAAAAAAGTTGAATAAAGTCTCAGAAACTCAACTGTTAGGATTAGTAAAATCAGATGTAGGCGTCTCAGACTAGAATAAAGAGATAGAAGGGAACGAGGAAACCATCTAGAGAATGAATGAATGGATGGAAAAAATGTTTATTAAGCACCTGCTATGTTTCAGACACTGTGCTGGGATCCAAAGAAAGGTAAAAACAGTCCTTGCCCTCAAGAAGTTTACATTCTAAATGGGGAGACAACATGAAATAATTGAACATATGAAATGTATACAGTGCAAATGGGAGACAATTACAGAACAAAGCCCCTGGGGGAAGAATGAGAGATGTGGAAAGACCTCTCTCAGAAGGTGAGACTTCAACTGAGCCTTGAAGGAAGCCAGGGAAGACAAAAGGTAGAGATGAAATATTCCAACCAGGGGGCATAGCGCAATAACAGTTAGAACATGCAGTATCCTAGATGAGTGGGACCATGCTGCTAGATTGCAGTGCCACTCTGTCCCAAAGCCCATTGGTATGGAACTCTCTGCTCCTTGATGGGGATGAAGGCTCTGCCCTACATGAGGGGTTGGCTGGAGCTGGTGAAAGCTTCAGTTCTCAATGAGTCGCCCTTTGGGTACTCATCTTTCAGATGATTCTGGGAACTTGGCTTCTGGCTTTGTTATATTGTTGTTTTTTATCATTTGTTTTTCTAAAAAATATTTATTTTATTATGAACTTAAGAAATAAAATGTGCACATTGTTTTTAAAGAGGACCAATGATATATCACAGGTGAAAGAGAAGGTGGAAGAGGCCAGCTCCACTTCAAATTGCTGAAGGAAAAGACTGTGATATAAGTGAAGCAGTTAGTTTCTATCATGTCCTATTCTATCATGATAGATATTCTATCATCTCTATTCTCGGCTTGCTACTCTTGAGACTTTGGGGAGTTTCCCTTTGGGAAAGATCCAGGACGCTCTTAGCTGAGCTGAGTTATCTCACTCCCAATGGGAGAGCTCCTTTACTCTGTATTGTCTGGTAAATATTCTCCTCTATATACCTTTTCTGATTTCTGTTTTGCTCTGATTTGGATAAACTAGCTTCTTTGCTATTCTCTATGTATGTTCATTGTGGGAAACAGGTCAAGCCTTGGATATAGAGCTTGGGGGTCCCCCTTCTCCACAAAATGACAAAGCAATTTAAGACAATTAAAAAAAATTCAAATCTATTTGTTTTTTCTTTTCCCATTAATTTTTTTTTTCTGCAAAAGAAACATGTTGTAACAAAGTCAAGGAAAGGAGATTGCATGTCTAAGTACACTTCTCACTTAATTCGGGGTTTTATTATCAAGGTTGAATCACACATTGAATGATTATGCTCTTTCTAAGTCTTTTCATTTCCTGGGTATTGTTCATTTTACTTTTGATTATGTATCAGTTCAAAGAGGCCACAATATTCGATAGAATGCTAACATTGGCCCACCCTAATTTAGTAAGCAATTGTACTTTTCTGTGTGTCACACAGTGAACGTACCAGCAAATGTTTGGCTCTTGCTAAGTCATATCCTATGCATGAATTGTTTGTTAGTATTGATGGCATCAATATTTCAATCCTTTAAACCAATAAGCCCCCTGGTTAAGACTAAGAAATGGAAAAGAGACTTAGAAATGAATGAACCTGACCCACAATCTCCATATATAACAACGCTTTGCTACCCTTCCAAAGAAGTGCCTGACTTGCCCTGTTTCTCGTAATTACACGTAATAGAGCTTAGTTCTCTCTCCCTCTTCCTTTCCCTCTCTGTCTTCCCCCTTTCTCTCTCTTCTCTTTCTTTCCCCTCCCCTTTCCTTCCCCCCTCCTCTGCTCAGCTATTCTACCAAGAATCATGGCAGATGGGCAGAAGAATATTGACCTAGGACACGTCTGCTGAGAACCCTACTGCGTATAACAAGCATGATGCTGGACTGATTTTGCACAAATACAGTGATTAAAAACTTATTTCAGAAGTTTTCAGTCTTAACCTCTCATTTAGAGAGGGAGTAAAACATTTCAGAATTTCAACTAAACCTTTCCTTTCACTCAACATCTCTTCTCCCATAAACATGTCAGACTCAGTATCACCTAAATGCAATCCCTTTGATTTCCACATAAACCCATCCTATCTTCAGCCTTCTGGAGGACTTTACCATATTCCTGGTCACCCAGGTTCTACTAAACTACTCTTCTCACCCATATACAATTAGTTGCCAGATCTTACTTGTTCTATTCCACATCTCACATCTGTCGTTGTCTCCACTCACATGGTTTAAAGATGGGCTTTAACAGGGAGTAGATAACCCTATGGGAGGCAGCCTTCCCAACCAGACCTAGATATGGTGGGGAAATCCCCAAGGTCATTTATAGATACCAAACGTGGGTAGAGGGATTTCCTCATTAGAATCAGAAATTGGGTGAGGGTTAATATTTGGGGACCCCAGAAATAGGTATTGTCTCACAGCCGCTGTAGTGGGCTAGGAGCTTTTTCCAATCATTATTTACAATGTATGATTATTTACACATTTGATACAGGGTTAGAATGAGTCAGGACAATGGGAAAGTATAACTTGTCTGTCATTGCTTGTATGTTTATGGTCATTAGGACCACTTAACCTATACAATGAGATCAAACAATATAGTTTACAAATAGCAATTATTAAAAATGGTCATCTTCTTATTTCAGTTATTCATCACCCCTCCTTTGGTCTGTTACCTTATCTTCCTATATGTTCATACTGTTTCTCCCCTCTCTAACACATTTTTCTTTTTTTTTTGGAGGGGAGAGGGCAGGGCAACTAGGGTTAAGTGATTTGCCCAAGGTCACACAGCTAGTAAGTGTGTCAAGTATCTGAGGCCAGATTTGAACTCAGGTGCTCCTCACTCCAGGGCTGGTGCTCTATTCACTGTGACACCTAGCCACCCCTCTAACACATTTTTCATAAGGTGCCAGTTTTATATCCCCAAAACACAGATCTGACCACATCCCTCTCCTGCTAATGATGCTACGATGGCTCCCCATTTCCTCTAGTATAAGTTATAAACTTATCAGCCTGGAATTTAAGTCTGTGTAAGATCTGACTCCAGCCTTCCTTACCAACATTTATTCATATTATTTCCCATCCTGCACTCTTTACCCCAGCCAAACTGTACTTACTAACTCTATTTTCAATCTCCCCCCTCAATGCATTTGCACAAACCATCTTCCATGCCTGCAACACACTTCCTCCTCATAGGTGCCTTTCAGAATCTTTATTGTTTTTTCAAGGCTCAACTCAGGTATGAGCTCCATTAAGTCTTCCCCGATCCCTCTAAGTAGAAATTGGTTCTTCCCTCTTCCAATTACCTTGTCCTTACATATTTATGTACCCATGGTTTCCCTCCACTAGCATGTAAGCTCGTTGAGGACAGAAATGGGTCAGTTATTTTTCCTTTATATAGTATTTGTCACAGGGCTTTATATATAATAAATGCTTACAAATGTCTGTCACATTAGTGAATCATAGCCTGGCCATCTACTCCTAGATATGCCCCAGTTTGTCAAGGTCCTGCTTGAAATGGCAGATTTAGAACAGATACAATGATCTGCCCAGCACAATGAACTATGATTATTCCCGTCATCTTGTATCATTTTTACAATAATGCAACCTAAAGGTTTTAAAAGCCATTTTATTAATGTCTTTTTAAAAAATCCCAGTCATTTCCAGATATATACTTCCCCATCTCTTTCCACCTTTCCTTGTAACAAAGGAAATCAGTTTAACAAAACCTCAGATAGAATTGCCACATCTGATGGTGTATGTGCTCTTCTACACTCAATCTCCAGCTTCTTTACCAAAAGGTAAGCGGCACCTTTCCTTATCCCGTCTTTGGGGACAATATTGATCTAAGTCAGCCCTCTAGGTCCTCAAGTGTGGCCCTGAAGTCAAAGAGTCACACTTGAGGGCCTAGTGGGTCACATATAGCCTCGAGGTCTTCAGTTTCCCACCCCTGCTCTAAGTACTAGTTACAAGGCATTTAGCTTCCTTTTATTTTATTTTTTTTACTTACATTATGATAATAGCTAGCATTTATATAGCACTTTAAGATTTGATAGATGCTTTATGTGTTATCTGCTTTGGTTCTCATAACAATCCTGAGGTAGGCATTATTATTATGCCCATTTGACAGACCACAAAACTGAGGCGGAGGGAGGTTCAGTGAATTGCCAAGGACCACACAGCTAGGGAGAGGCTAATGGAAGATCTAAATTCCTATCTTCCTGACTTCAAGTCCTAGGTTATAACCACTGCACCACCAAGCTGCCTATATGATGGCAGTCGCTCTATACATTCTTTCCTTGTTTCTGCTTACTTCACTCCAGATCAGTTCCTATTCACACCTTGGGTTGTTTGAAGTTTTTTCACAGGTGAATTAGAGCTCTTAGAGAGCTTGTAATTAACTCCATTAGTCATTAGTTGTTCTGTTTGCTAATTATTTCTTTTTCTTAAATAGATAATGACCTTCAAGAATGCAAGGATTATACTTTATCCTGCCTTCTTCTCCTTCTCAGCACCTATCATAGTGATTGGCTGCATAGGAGTCACAATAAACAATTATCGAATAACTTAAAGCCAGCTGAGAATAGATTGGCCTTTAGAGAACGGGAAACAGCCTTGTTGGACATGTGTATCTGGCAGGGAATAGATTACAAGGAAATGGTCAGAGAGACACTGAATGTGAGGGGAATGGTTGCCAAAGGCAAGATTGGATTGCTTCACGGTTTTGCCTAGGACTGATTCTGAATCCAAGCAGAGCCATAACTAGGAATTCTGATGCCTGAAACAAATTCAGTAAAGGGAAGTGATGGATTAGATGAGGGAGGAGATCTCAGACCCTGGAGAAAGTTCACCCAGGGTGTGGGAAGGCCGCAGAATCTGACTTCAGCTGGCACACATCATCAGTCCTCTAGGAAAGGACTCCCATGGGATCCAAGACTTGGCTGTATGACCCAGCATGAAGATGATAATTTGCCATCATCAGGTGTAGTAAGGCATGCCAGGACAGGAGAAAACCTACTTCCTAGAGTTTACAGATGCCTTGCTTTTGCCACCCCAACCCTGACAGGACTTAGAGTGGGGGAAGCAGCAAGGGTTGGGGTAGGGGTGGTATCAGATGAGGACCAACCTCTGAGGGTTTTCATGGTATGGGACCCTGGAAGTGATATACTGTGGCTAAATGAGAGAGAAGAACAGTCAGAAAAGGAGCACGAGGCAAACCTCATTAGACTGGCAGAGACGTACCTTCTGGCATCTTCTAGCACCCTGAGCAAAGCCCTCCACACTTCACCTTAGTTATAGTTCTGAATCCAGCCAGTAACTGCCAAAGCAAAATAAGAACTTGGGTTCAGAGAACCTGAGATCCTAAGGGGAAGAATTCATGTTTTCTGTGTACTGGAAAGGTAGTGCATGAAGTAGTGAAACATTCACATTCACTGACACTTACTGATACTCTAGTCCAGAGGTTTTGTTATTGTTCAACCCTATTCAACTCTTCATGACCATGTTTGGGGTTTTCTTGGCCAAGTTACTGGAGTGTTTTACCATTTCCTTTTTCAGTTCATTTTACCGATGTGGAAACTGAGGTAAAGAGGGTTACATGACTTGCTCAGGGGCACACAGCTAGTAAGTGTCTGAGGTCAGGTTTGGACTCAGAAAGATGAGTCTTTCTGACTCCAGGCCTGACACCTATCTGCCCCCAAAATACAATAGAACATATATAATGTTAATTTGTGGTTTTCTAAGTCAGTATGCTGCTGGCAGGGATCCTTATGTACAGTTTAACTCCCTATTTCTATTTGAGTTTTGACATCACTGCTCTAGCTGACTCACAGTCATTGGATTAAACTAGGAATAGCAGAAGGATCAGAGACAGAGAATCTCCTGACAGATGCCTCTCTGGCTTAGAGAGTATAGGACATTTTCTTATGCTGTGTTCCTAACCTATGGTCATTAAACAGGGCTTGGTTTTCCCGATACAGAGATTGTAAATGCCAAGGGGAAGGAGTAAGAGAGCAAGAAGGGGCAGAGGTGGCTGAATGATCACTGTGTCCCACTTTTATTGTCTACTAGAGGAGGGGTCCCCACTTTGGGCCAAGTGCAGAACCAGAAAGACAATACTGTCCCTTTATATAGGATAGGCCCAAAGTCTTAGTGTCATTTTAAGTTACCAAAGATTAAAGCAGTTTTGGTAGATTAAAACTGCACTAAGATTTTTGGGACATCCTGTATTAATCTCCTAAACCTGTTATGTAGTAAAATGTTATAGACAGTGCCCACTTCTTATCTAGATCCCAGTTCTTTTGAGACGTAGACAGATTGGCAAATGAGAAGATGTGAATACTAATTTTCATGAATCTGTTTGGGTAGTGTCTTCTCTTTAAATCACATTCACCATTCCCACCCCCAAATGGATTGCATGCTCTAACACGTTTTCCTTTCAGGGCCACGGTATAAAGCTGAAATCTGCACCCACTGAAGACAACACTTGCTCAAACACAACCATCATTTGACATTTCAGGCTGGTCTCTGTGTGGGCTGAAATATGCATGTGCATCTGCTTACCTGCTTCTTGGAATTCTCCTGAGGAATGACTTTTTCTCTTTTTCTTGACAGGGCTAGAGAATAAATGCCCATGGTGCACTCTGGTAATGAGGGAAGTAACATACCACCCCCAATGCAAGGCTTGGACTTTGTCCTGACGAGACCTTTTCAGAGAAATGTCTGGGACTGAGGAGGAGAGGATTTATATTAGGACTCAGATCCTAAGGGTTTGAATTCTTATTTCTTGTTCTAGCTTGTTATAGGAGTTTTTAGAACAGATCCCTACAGGGTGTCTTCATTGTTAACAAAACTGGGAAAGCAGTATTATTGGAGAGAGGTCTGGAAAGGGTCTCTGCAGTCAATAATACTGAGGACCAACCAAATCAATTTCACCGCCATGCTCATTCTCAGGCTGGGGCATCTGTAGCCAGCTGTAAAAGATGCCAGGGTTTTGCTACTGTGAAATATTTTAGAAAGGGTGTGTGAGAAGCAAGAGTCAGGCAGGACTTGTGCAACAGTTCAGTGGCCTAGGTGGGGTACTAGCCTTCAGCTCCTCGGTGTTTTCTCTTTGTATCTCTGTGTAACTCATGGCTAGTTTCCAATATACCAGGAGAAGCGTTTGAGAGCGTTAGTGGTATCTATGACCTTGGGGTCTGCTTCTATGTCACTGGGTTATGTCAGCATGTAGACATAGCACTTAACTGTTGGTGAGTCTGGAAGATGATACTTTGTATCCTCTGAGCCTAGTGGGAAGAATGCTGGAATGTGACATTAGCTGGGCAAATTAACACAATCCACTTAGGTTTCAGAATTTGGTACAGTAGGAAATATATTGGGTTTTGTTTTGTTTTTGCCAAATCTGGGCTTTTATTGATGTAGTGAACTTCTGGTGTGGAAACTCCTTCTAACTACAAGTTCTTTTACTGATGCCAATTAGCAACTTGTTTACAACTCAACAGTTTCATTTGGCTCCCTGGTAGCACAGAGGAGTCAATCAATCAATATTTATTAAGTATCTACCATGTGCTAGGCACTGCGCTAAGTGCTAGGGATAAAAACAGGAGACAAAAGTCAGTCTCTGCCTTCAAGGAGTTTACAGTTTAGTTAAGGAGACAAAATGCAAGCAAATACATGCAAAACAAACTATATACAGGATAAGTAGGAAATAATTAACAGAGAGAAGGCAGTGGAATAGAGGTGTTGGTAAAATATTCCAGTCAAAAGTCGAATGATTTGCCAACTATCACATAGCTACCATATGTCAGAAGCAGGACTTGAACCTCGATCTTTCTGAATCCTGCTGGTTCCTATTCACTTTGAAATGCTGCCTCTCAGGAATTATGATAAAAATAGAAGAATATGTATCTTACCCCTGCATGCTAATGGTCCCTACCATATTACAGCTCTGCTACTATGGGCTCCCAGATATAATTAAAAAGTTTGATTGGCTGATGAGTTATTTTGTAAAGTTTATGTGAAATGGGAGAACCTAGCAAAGCTAGGGCTAATATGTTGTCAATGTGAGTGAGATACTTTTACTGAAAGAAATTTTGGAGGGTTGGAGTCAAGATAGCAGAGAAAAGGCAGGGACTTGCCTGAGCTTTCCCAAATTTCCCTCCAAACATCTTCAAATAATGCTTCAAAACAAATGCTGGAGTGGCAAAACCCACAAAAGGATGGGGTGAAGCAATTTACTAGTCTAAGACAGCTAGGGGATAAAAGTGGAGTGCAGGCTGTACTAGAACAGGCAGCATCAAAGGAAACCAGCAGCAGGCTCCAGGGGCGACTGAATCAGCTGAAGCAGTGGCTGCTGCCAGAGCTCTCAGCCTGCAGAAGGCAAGGAGTCAGATGGTTGGTAAGAAAGGAAATTACAAGGGTTCCTTTGGTGACACTGAGTGCAGGATTCTATTGCATTACCTATGCCTAGATCCTAGCCATAGTGCCAGGGTGAAGAGGAGCAGAGCTTGCAGCTTCAGGGGGGCAGGGACCCTAGTCACAGTACCAAGGCAGAAAAGAGTGCTTGTGTTCATTCACAGACCAGACCACAGGCCAGGAGAGTAGTAAACACACCTCTCCTGAGAACATACCACTTTGGAAGAACTGAAAGCTTACATACCCCTAGAGTTAGCTCTGAAAACGGCTATACAAAAAAATCTGAAACCTAAAACAGTACCCCTTCAACCCTGAGAGCAGAGCCCAACTTTAATATAAAGTTAAAAATAAGAAATAGACTGGGAAAATGAACAAACAACAAAAAAGATTCTGACCACAGAAAGTTATGGTGACAAGGAAGATCAAAACACAAACTCAGAAGAAGACAATAAAGACAAAACTGCTATATCCAAAGTCTCAAAAAAAAAATGTGAATTGATCTCATGCCCAGAAAGAATTACTGGAAGAACTCAAAAGGGATTTTGAAAACCAAATAAGAAAAATAGAGGAAAATTGGGAAAAGAATTAGAGTGATACAAGAAAGTCATGAAAATAGAGTCAACAACTTGGTAAAGGAGGCACAAAAAATACTGAAGAAAACACCTTAAAAAGCAGAATCGGGGGCAGCTAGGTGGTACAATGAATAGAATACCAGCCCAGGTATAAGGAGGACCTCAGTCCAAATCTGATCTCAGACACTTTACATTTACTAGCTGTGTGACCTTGGGCAAGTCAAACAGAATAGGTCAAATGATAAAAGATTCACAAAAATCCAAATGAAGAGAAGAATTAGCTAAATTCAAAATGATATACAACCATTCAGCGAAGAGAAGAACTTAAAAAATTGAATTGATCAAATGGAAAAGGAGGTGCAAAAGCTCACTGAAGAAAATAATTCCTTAAAAATTAGAATTTGGCAAATGGGGGCTAATAATGCCATGAGACATCAAGAAGCAACAAAACAAGATCAAAAGAATGAAAAATAGAAGAAAATGTGAAATATCTTGAAAAACAAGTGACCTGGAAAATAGGTCCAGTAGAGGCAATGTATGAATTATTGGATTACCTGAAAGCTACAATAAAAAAGAACCTAGACATTATCAAGGACAACTATCCAGATATTCTAGAACCAGAGGAGAAAATAGAAATAGAAAAAAATCCACTGACCACCTCCTGATAGAGATCCCAAAATGAAAACTCTCAGGAATATTATAACCAAATTTCAGAGCTCCCAAGTCAAGTAGAAAACATTGTAAGCATCCAAAAAGAAATAATTCAGATATTGTAGAGTCACAGTCAGGATAACACAAGATTTAGCAAATTCTACACTAAAGGATTGGAAGACTTGGAATGTGATACTCTGCAGGGCAAAGAAGCTAGGATTACAACCAAGGATCACTACCCAGAAAAACTGAGTATGATCCTTCATGGGGAAAGATAGATATTCAATGAAATAGAGGACTTCCAAAAATTCCTGATGAAAAAACCAGAGCTAAATAGACAATTTTACCATCAAATATAAGACTCAAGAGAAGGTAAACATGAAGAGAAATTATAAGAGATTCAGTAAAGTTAAACTGCATTCCTACATGGGAAGATGATATTTGTAACTCCTAAGAGCTTTCTTATTATTAGGGAAGGTGGAAGGACTATACATATTCAGAGTGTGAGTTGCATATGAAGGGATGATACCTAAAAAAATAGAATTAATAGGTGAGAAAGAGGAATGCACTGGAAGAAGAGGGAAAGGAGAAGCTGAATGGGGTAAATTATCTCACATAAAAGAAGCATGAAAAGAAGTCTTTGCAGTGGAGGGGAAGATGGGGCAATGGATGAGTGCTTTACCCTTACTCTCATCAGAATTGACTAGAGGGAATAACATACATATTTGGTTGGGTACATAAATCTGTCTTGTCCTACAGGAAAGTAGGAGGGGAAGACAATAAGAGAATGGGGTGAGGGAAGGGTGAGGGTGAGAGTGAGAGGGGTAGGAGAGTGGTTGAAAGGGAGGGTGGATTGGGGGAGGCGGTAGTCAGAAGCTATACACTTTTTTTTGATGATGAACAATTCTGAAGGACCTTTGAAAACTGCTGTCCATCTCCAGAGAAAGAATTGATAGGGTCTGAATGCAGATCAAAGCACACTCTTAAAAAACATTCTTTATATTTTTTGTCTATTGTCTTTTAGAGCATGAGTAATATAAATATATGTTTTTGCATGATTGCACATATATAACCTATATCAAATTGCTTTTTCAATGAGGAAGAGGATGGGAGGGGAGGAAGGTAGGGAGAGAATTTGGAACTCAAAATTTTAAAGAAATTTATGTTAAAAATTGTTTTTACATCTAATTGGGGAAAAATAAAATATCAAGTAAATATTTTTCTGAAAAAGAAAGGGATTTGAACCTTGGAAGAAATGGAGTGGGGGTATGGAGTGGGTTAAGGGCATACCAAATATCATAATTATAAAAGGTGGGATGAAATCATTGTGTGGAAAGAGAAATGAAGAGTGCCATTCTTTAGCAGCAATAGTGGAGGCTGTCATTTTATGAGATGTGGGTGCCTCTTTTGAGTGAGATTCTCTGTGGAGGGCACTTTTTTTTCTATAGAATTTTGCAATAGTCACGGATGCCTTCTGAACATTGGAACTAGTGACAGCATGATCTTGGCAGGATGTGAATTGTGCTGGGTTCTTTGGTAGCTTGAGTAAAATCCCCATGAGAATTATGTAGCAGCAGGCTTCAAATATAGCAAAAAAGATTATTTGGGAAAGAGCTTTGGCATAGAGTTATTCAGTTTTCCTGAGACCTGGGAATAGGTTTCAACAGCAATAAAAATTAAATATACACACATATGCTTATATCTATATCTATATATACATATATGTCAAATTATACCTATCTTATAATATGCTCTCTCTCTTACTCCCCCCTCATCTCCCCCTTCTCTCCCTTCCTCCCTTTATATGTAAATCTTGAGGCAGCAAAGTGGCACAGTGAATAGAGTGCGGGACCTAAGAGTCAGCAAGAGCCATCTTTTCTGATTTCAAATCTGGCCTCAGACACTAGCTGTGTGACCCTGGGCAAATCATTTGACATTGTTTGCCTTAGTTTCCTTATCTGTAAAATGGGCTGGAGAAGGAATTGGCAAATCACTCCAGTATCTTTGCCAAGAAAACCCCAAATATGGTCACAAAGAGTCAAACATAATTAAAAACAACTGTACAACAACAAATATATGTCTCATCTTTCTCTCTCTTTATATTTATTTGCATATATGATTATATGTATATGCATGTAGATATATGTGAGTATCTGTGCTACCTCTCCCCTCTGAAGCCACACAGAGGGTGGCTAATCTAATCTCTCTTCCATGTGAAAACCACTCCGAAATTTGAAGACAGCCATCATGAGCCAACTTCCAAATTTTCTTTTTTAGGATACAGGTACTCAGTTCTTTATTTGTTTCTCACATGACATTATTTCATCATTATAACTATCCTTTGGATGCGTATCACCTTTTCTTGGAGGCTTCTGATGCAGGAGTTTTGACTTTGTTGTCTTCTTCTGGTTCTATGTTTTGATCCTCTTTGTCCCCAAAAAAGATTCTATAGTTTGATCGTGCTTCCTCTGTTTGCTTATCTTGCCCGCCAATTACTTGACTTTTGAGCTCTGTGCCGTGGTAGAACTCTGCTTCCAGAGTGGGAAGTGCTGCATCCCAAATTTCTGGGGTTTTGCACAGCTGTTGTCAGAGGCACCTGCCTCAGAAGTGTGAGGAGGACTGCTCTTCTAGGCACCTGCCTCAGAAGTGTGAGGAGGACTGCTTCTCCACAGCCTCAACAAGCTCTGCCACGCCAGCACTCCTCACCCCAGGATCACCACCCACGACTGCGACCCAGATCCAAGCGGGGCAAAGCAAGAGAGCCAGCAAAGAGATTCCTACAATTACCCTCTGGACAGTCGCTTGGTCGCCCCATGATTTGTGGGCCTGGAGTTCAGGAGGCAGCCGCTACAGCCTCCACCTCTACTACCCTGGGGACAGGGGCCTGACTGCACTCTTCTCTCACCCAGTTCCAACAGAGATTCCCCACTGAGCTTTTACTTTCTTTTTGGCATTTATGGGTTGAGAAGTCTGAAAACTGCCACAGCTTCCAGTGATTCCATCTCCTGAGGTCTGCTCTGGCTGGTCTGTGCCTGCATGGACCCACGGGGACTGCACTCTGCTCCCAGCCTAGTGTGATAGACCCTTCCTGTGGGTGTGCCAGGCTTTCCTCAGCTGGAGCCGTATTTCACTATATCCTTTTGTGGGCTCTGTAGCTTTAAAATTTGTTTAGAGTCATTTTTACAGGTATTTGAGGTAATGGGGGACAAGCTCAAGTAAGATCCTGCTTTTACTCTGTCATCTTGGCTCCACCCCCATGCATCACCTTTTCAATGGGCCTTGTAAGCTTCCCAGGACTGAACACAGATGTCCAGGTTGTACTCAATATCATAGAGTAGAATAAGATCCCACCATTGTTAAGACATGTGCATGGTAGCTCTCTAAACATAATGAAATGACTTCCCTGAGTGTGGCATTAATAGACATCTGAGATCCGGCCCAGCTCCATCCAGAGGAAATGATCTCCTTTGTGAGGAGGAGGAAGAGGGCTGTGGCTGTGTGCTTACTCCTATTCTTACCTATTTCTTTAAAGAGGTACCGGTTTATAATTATATCTATCTACCTCCTTTCGAACTGGTCTAGGACAGATATAAAACTCATTAGAAAGTAGGAATGGACCACAAATTAGCACTATCTATGTTGTATTGTATTTTATCTATTTTGTTAAACATTTCCCAATAACATTCTAATGTGGATCAAGAACACTTAGGAGTTTTGCAGCCCTCTGGTCTAAAGGTAAAATACTTTAAGGTGTCCAAAATCATTGCCAATTTTCTTGATTACTCTCAAGGAAAGGATACAATTTAGCTTATTCTAACCAATGTAACTTTTTCCCACCAACCACTGATTACACAAACATCAAGAATACCTAGTAAGTCTTTTTGCAAAGTAGATAATAAACAGATTCAGGGAAATAACAGATTAGAGTAAACCAAATAATAAACAATGGGAAATGCCAGCTAAAATTGAGATTAAGATCTCTACTGAACCAAAAGAGAATGATTTCACATAGATGAGGTTTGCTTTTTAGCAATCTCTAGGGTTGTAGATAAGGGAGTCAAGGAACATGATGGGGGCTGGCTTCTCCTACATGCTTGCTTGTCCAAGGGTTACCATTAAGTTCACGTGTCACCTTCCTTGGCTGCTCTTTCTCAAAGTCCTCCAAACATTTCTGAAAGGTTTACTTTTACTCCTGTATTCAGTCCTACGAACCTGATAAGGCACACTGAAAAGGTGATACATGTCCAAAGGACAGTTAGGATGATTAATGAATTTGAAATAATGCCATGGGAGAAACAAAGGAATTGAGAACCTGTATCTTGGAAAAGAGAAAATTTAAGAGTGGGTTACATGATGGTTGTTTTCAAATATTGGAATGGTTTTCACATGGAAGAGAGATTTAGAGCTACTTTGTGTGGCTTTAAAGGGTAGAGGTAGCACACATTTTTGTATACATATAGACATACATATATGAAAATATATACATAGAAATATTAAGAGAGAGTGGCAGAGAGAGATAATGAGAAAGTACTTAGCATCACAACTCAGCATTCTCTCAGTCAGGAGTCATGCTTCCTTTGACATATGCGCTGATAGCTTCACCAGGTTATTCCTCAGAAAAGTGCACCAGATTTGGTTGGAAATGGGGGTAGAACACTATGCTTTTGGTTAATGAATCCTAAGATAGTGTTAACTTTTAAAATACCTTTATTATTAATCACATTGCTGACTAATACTAAGTCTGAAGTCAACAAAACCCCTAAACCTGAATTGTGAACTTAACAGAACTTGTCCGAAATATCATAGTAGTGATTCTCATAGTGTATGGTTTGAACTAGGCCACCAGCTCTCCAAGCACCTATGACCTGAATCCTTCACACATCTCCCCTTGGGTTATACTTTTGTTGCTGATTAAAAACAAAGTTGTGCACAGGACTCTATATCCTTATTCCATTTTGCCTTAGATTTAGCCCATGTGTACTGAGTCAATCTTCTATGTAGGGTGCATTAGCTTTTATTCATCAGTAAATTTGATAAACATGCCTTCTATCTTTTCATCAAATCACTTACAGAAATGTTGAGTCCTACGCATATGATCTTATTGGAAAGATTTCTAGCTTATCCCAATTACAGATAATGCTTGCCCTTTTTTTAAAATAGATACTTCTTATCATTTTTAGAAAAAAAAACTCTATTCTATTCATCTCTTAAACATATTTCCTATTTATTTTATGATTAAATTTATTTAGCTCCAAGATGGATAAATTAAGGTCTTCCATTAGAATAGTTTTACTATTTCCCACTGTAATTCATGTAATTTTTCCTCTAAGTATCTGGATGCTATGCTATTTGGTGCATATATGTCTAGTATTGATATTACTTTATTTTCTATGATACCTTTTAGATACAATTTCTCTGATTATCTCTTTTAATTAGATCTACTTTTGCTTTTACTTTGTCTGAGATCATGACTGCTACCTTGCCTTTTTTTGACTACAATTAAAACATAATAGATTCTGTGCCAGTGTCTTATTTTAACTTTATGTGTATCTTTTTGTTTCAGTGTATTTCTTGTAGATAAAATATTGTTGAATTCTGATTTCTAATCCATTCTGCTATCTGCTTCCATTTTATAGGTGAGTTCATTCCATTCACATTCATAGTTAGATAACTGCATTTTCCTCCATCCTATTTTCTTCTCTCTCTCTCTCTCTCTCTCTCTCTCTCTCTCTCTCTCTCTCTCTCTCTCTCTTTCTCTCTCTCTCTCTCCTCTCCTCTCCTCTCCTCTCCCTGCTCAAAAGTATGTCTTACTTCTGACAACTCCTCTCTTAATCTTCCCTCCCTGTTATCTTCCCACTCCTCCCTTCCCCCCCCCACTTCCTCTAAATCTCTTTCCTTCCTATTTCACTGTTGGATAACATGGATTTCTGTACTCAACTGAATGTGTGTGTGTGTGTGTGTGTGTGTATTGTTCCCCTCTTTGACCTTGTTCTGATGAGAGTGAAATTCAAGCATTGCCTAGGTTTCCCCAATTTCCCTTCCATTGTAAAAAGCTATCCTTTGTAGAGCTTCTTTTATTTCCCCATTTTTCCTCTTCCTTCCTCCTTCTCCCAATACATCCCTCTTTCTCACCCTTCTATTGTTCAATCAGAGTTTTTCTGGGATAAAAGAAACCTGTGTATGTTTATTTCAAAGCAAAAAGGAAGAAGCCTATGGAGACTAAGAGGGAGAAAGTGAAGATTCTGTAAAGGAAGCATGTATCTGTGAGAGAGCTACTGGAAAAGGACAAGAATAAAGGAGATTCAGCATAACAGTGAAGAGGTCAGTTTTAGCAAGAGGAAGATAGTTCTTTTCCTAAGATCAAATTATTCCATTAATGTATGGTTTACTTCTCTGAACTTTTTAGATTAATTACTTTAACCTTCTTCATTTTGACTTGAGATCTCAGACTCCTAAACTGTGATGTTTAAGCACAGGCATCAATTAGTGTTCTAGAATCACAGAGAGAGCTAGAACGGGAATTATAGATTATCTGAGCTCATATATTCACAGACCATTAGAGCTAGAAGTGTCAGATGAGAAAACTGAAGTCCAGAGGGATGAAGTAATGATAAAAGACACAGAGCTGCTACCAGTAGAGCCTGGACTTCCTGATGCTTCATAACCAACACTCTTTACACTACCATCATGTGATTCATGACCTTTTTTCCCATCTTGAATTATGACTTTGCTTTAAAAGGCTATGCTTTACCGATCCATCTTGACTTCTCATATTGGAGTGTAGGCAAGCTGTCCTTGAAAATCAGACAGGTCACCTCAGAGAGTTCTCAATGCCAGCAGGAGTTCACTGAACATCTCAGAGGGAGGCTTTGCCTCTCTGAGTCAGTATCCTATCCAAAATGTCACTGCCTGCAATTTTAGAGCCTGCTGGAAGCATGCCTCTTGGAAAAGATACCAAATTAGTGGCAGATTGAGAAACGTGTGTGGTACAGGGGTGTCAAAATGAGGGAGAACTTAGATCCAATAGCTCTGAAGCAGCATCTGTAGTCTTGGCCAAGATTTCAGTCCCCTGATTTTCTTTATGAAAAAAAGATCAAGATGGTGATGGGGAAGGGTACATGAATGCAGATGTACCTCTCTTTCTGAAGTACACGTGTCTTTTGTAAACAGTGGTCTGGAAAGTGAATTTCTGAATATTGAATTTTGTGTTCTGATTGATTTTCATTATAAAACCATACATACGTGTGTATATGCATGCATACATATTCCTTTAGAGAAGAACAATGATATTCCTCCCCTCAAATGCAGAAAATAGGATCAGTCAGTTAAACATTTATCAAGCACTAGTACTCTGTGCCAGGTGCTGTGCTAAACATTGGGGATATAAAGAGAAGAAAAGGGCCCTGAGCTTTTATATAGCATCTGCTCTGATCCAGGCACTGTGTTAAATGCTTTTTACAAATATTATTTCATGTAATTCTTACAACAACCCTGGGAGATAGGTGATATTATCCCCATTTTATAGTTGGGTAAATTTTTGATGCTGGATTTGAACTCAAGTCTTCCTGAGGTGCTTAATAAATGCTTATTGACGGATCCCTTTTTTTGCATTTGAAGGAAGTACTATCATTGTTTTCCCCTAAAAGGATGGATATATGCCCAATTTTATAAATGGAAATCAATCAGAATGCAGCATTCATTATCTAGAATTCCAGTCTCAGAGCTCTAACCACTATGCAACCTAGCTGTCTTGCAGTCTAATGAGGGAGACAGCATACAAATAGTTATGTATAAACAAACTATTTACAGGATAAATAGGAAATAATCAACAGAGAAGAGGCACTAAATAAGAGGAAATGGGAAAAGCTTCCTTTAGAAGGCAGGGTTTTGGTTGGAAGTCAAGGGAAGCCAGGAGGAGAGTGTGAATGGACAGGCAGAGAAAATGCCTGGATCCCAGGAACAAACCTTCAGTCACAATGAGTAAAATAAAATGATGATTTTATTGTTGCCATTATTATATTATAACAATAACTATATTAAAATACATTGAGGCTTTCTTGAAATGAAAATCCATTGTTATATATTTTTGAATCCTCTCCTGTTCTGCAATACATACAACATGCTTTCTTTCCCTTCCTAACTGTGTATTTAAGTTTCAATATTTAAGTTTATAATAAAAAATATGTCAAGGATTCTCAATCTTGTTACTGGGGATACTGCGTGCCTGAATATAGACCACTGCACTTCTATAACTTAGTAGATGGTTTTTATGTGTTGCTGTAGCCAAAAACTTATTCACCTTGTAGTCAACCTACCTGTGCAAATCTTGCCAGATTTCTCCTCAGAAGACTGCCCATTACTAGGCTGTACTGAAAACTTATCCATCTGAGTAACCCTGCTAGAGCTTATATTCCATTGGCCCAGCCTTCAATAACCCGAGGTCACCTTCATGCCACGATGAAAATCAGAACAGGACTTTGTGGCGGCATGTACCAATGAGTCACAAAATATAAATTCCAAGCATTCAGGGTTATTTTTACATTTAACACAATAGCCTAAAAGTAAAAGAACCATGACAGTTTGGTCAAACCAAATAGAGTCATAAAAATTTGCCTGTCTCTCTTTCAATATACCACATTAGGACTATATTTATATAACTCAGTTGACTTTTCTAGTACCGTAGGTAAGTTGGTGATTTTTGGAAGTCTTTGGATTGAGTTCAGCTAACAGAAGGAAGCCTGGAAACAGAAAGCAACAACAGCATACCTGTCAATCAATAAATATTAGTTTGCTGTTGTTCAGTTGTGTTTGATTCTTCATAATCCAGAGTGGGGTTTTCTTGGTAAAGATGCTGGAGAGGTTTTCCATTTCCTTCTCCATATCATTTTACAAATGAGGAAACTGAGGCAAACAGGATTAAGTGACTTGTCCAGGGTCACACAGCTAGTATAATTTATTAAGCGCCTGCTATGTAGCAGGCACTTTGCTAAGTGCTGGAGATAATAAAAAAAGAGGCAAAAGACAATCTTTGTCCTCAAAGATCTTACAATTTATGCTGTGATTTGTGTGATTTAGACAGGTCACTTAATATCCTTGGGCCTTACTTTACTCGTGCAAAAATGAAAGGATTGAGCTGGATGGCCTTTGAACTAGATGGCCTCTGAAGTCTCTTCCAGCTCTGGTCTCCATCCTGTTGTTTAAAGGAAATTAAGTAGGGAAATAGAATAGAGAAGAAGCACGTCCATCAAAGCACAGGCCTGAATGGTGAGGATTTCCTATGAAATGGGTATTTGGAAATGTGTGCCCAAGAAGTGCCCTCTTTATAAGTGAAGGAACAGCACCTGTCTACGCCGTCTCGGTAGAATGGCTCTTGTTTGTGTTCTTAGTGAATGTCGAGGTGATTGGTAAAGAACAGGGCAGATGCAAAGCAATTCTAGTGTTATCTCTGTGCCCATTAACAGGTCCAAGTTAAGCTCTCAGACTCCACAGGAGGCTGACTCTCCAAAAGCAGCTGAAAATCGGTAGGGATGGCATAGGGTGAATTGATGGAATCCTATGAAGAAAAATAGTTATTAAGTGACTCCTCTTTGAGGGTTTTTCTATAGGTCAAGTCAAGGGGAGAGTTAAGCCAATGGACCCATTCTAAAGTCATCTAATTGTGTTACCACCTGCCTAGCCCATCTTTTCCAGTATAAGACATTTACCAAGTACTTTCCTAAAACCCAGGTAATTTATAATTACAGAATTTGCTTGATCCACTAGCTTAGAAGCTCTGCAAAAATAAAGGAGGGGAATACAATTATTCTGGCATAATTTGATCTTGAAGAACTAGCATTTTCCCCCCAAAGTGCTATATAAACGTTAGCCATTATTGATGAAATCATGATGACTCCATGTAATCCCAACTCTTTTTTCCACAGATATTTTCCAAGTATCTAATTAGTGATCCATTCTGGAGTTTCCACTGAAGTCAGGCTCATTGGTCTTTAGCTTGTAGACTCTATCCTTTTCCTTTGGGGGAACATTTTCCCTTCTTCAGTCTTGCAGTGCCTCTCCCATCTTCTACGAACTTTCAGATATTACTGGCAATGGCTCAGCCATCATATCTACCAATTATTTCATCATGTGAGTATGTGGGTGTATCTGGACCAGGAGACTTTAATTCATTAAGGACAAAATGGGGCTGTCTTACTCTCTTCTGACTTATCAGCTCCTTGCCAATCATTTTTATTCTCTTGTTTCTGGTGCATTTCCATTCTCCTATGTAGGAGCCAACGTAGAATAAGAATCTTATGCAAGCACAGTTGGTAGGGGGAAAAGACTGGATCTTTTAAAGTCTAGGGGTCAGAAGACCCTAGAACTAGTCTAGAACCTGGACAAGTCACTGACTTTCCTTGGCATTAAGTGTCTTTAATTGAATAATGAAGAGATAGGCCTATACATTCTAAGGTCCTCAGATTTCTATGATTCTGTGAATCCAAGTTTTGCCAACTACTAGTTGCCTGACTTTTTTGTCAAATCATTTCACCTCATTCTGTTTCAGTCTCCATGTGTATAAAGAGGCAACTCGGTGGTATAGCGGAGAGAGTTCTGGATCTGGTGTCAGGGACATGAGTTCAAATTTAGCCTCAGACATGTACTAGCTGTATGAGCCTGGATAAGTCACTTAGCCCCTCTTTGATCCGGCATCCTAACCTGTAAGATGGAGATAATAATAGAACCTACTTCCCAGGGTTTTTTGGGAGGATTGAATGAGATAGTATTTGTAGAGGACTTAGCACAGTGTCTGCAACACAGTAGGTGTTATATAAAAGTCAGTTATTATTATTAATGATTACTGTATTAGTTACCTTACAAGGTTCTTATAAGGAACAAATGAGGCAATGTCCAGAAGAGCATTTTGAGACTGCAATATGAACTTAAAAACAGCAATAATAAATGACATATAGCACTTTAAGGTCTGTCAAATACTTTACATATGAATTTTTATATATTAGCTTATTTAGTCCTTACAATGACCTTGTGAGAAAGGGCTGTAAGATAATAGTTACAAAGGTATTTTATTTTCCCCATTTAATAGATAGACTTAGAGAAATTTGTTACTGGTTACTGTCAGGGTCATGAGATAATTTTCTTCACTGGACTGAGTTCTTTAAATAGCAAAGTATGGAACCGTAGTCAAAATAGTGTGTTAACATAAAAAACCCACCCCCCTGGGTTTGTTGATGTTGTTGTTATTTTTGGCCTCTGAGATACATGAGGTTCCTGTGTAAGAGATTGCCTCAATTCTCATGAGCCCACCTTTGTCTCACATACTTCCCCTAGTCCTTTCCTTGAAACCTCTGGGATTTTCTGCACTGCTTTGCTTATTATAGAGGTCATCTGGGCAATTCCTCATGTCCTTCTGTCTGTCACATCAATGGGCAATGAGAAGATGTTGCTAAAAATCATACGTCTTTCATAAAACCTCTGGCTCTTGCCCATATCATCAGATAGCCTTGATGTTACAGAGGAGAGAACCCAGATGGTCCCTTTGCTACTTGAGTAGTGATGGCAGCCTTGCATAAGGCAGGTTTTCCCAAATCTACAGGGCAGCCTCTTGCAGGGTCATGGGCTCCCTTCCTTCTTCTGCTGTGGTCTAAAGAGTCCCAATGACTCTTCTCCACTGATTGGAATTTGAAAGTATCATTTGCTCTCAACTCCTCTTTCCTTGCCCCATTCTATGCTCCTGTATGTTTCAAGTTAGGCCTCAAGCCCTCCCTTGTGCAAATGCAAAAGTACCTTAAAAAAGGCAGATTGCTTTTAGCATCACTGTTCTGCCTCTTCTTTAAAAGCCTTGCAGTCCCAAGAGATATTGCAATCAACTGGGGTAAATAAGGACAATTTTACATATTTCGGGGACTAGAAACTATACCCTTGGAATCTCAGCAGGTCAATCAAGGTAGAAGGAGATTGGTTTGTTTGTTTTTATATAGAAGATTTAGCAATTAATCATAATCTCAACTCTTCATAAGCATTTAAAAACATTTCTGGGAAGGGAAAAATGCTGTTTATTTGCTTACAGCAAACCACATATAGGAAAGTAACAGCTTGGTGAGGTATCAGTGATTACATAAACCTTTGATGTTTCCAGTACGCCCTTGGACTCTTTCTTAGGAATTGTTTTTGCTAGGCTCATAATGGAGAAATCTGCTAGAGTGCAGGAGTTGTCTATTTATGTATTTCTGGCTTAAAGTGTAAAATGGCTTTATCATTTACAAAAGGTCTGGAAAAATAATGAGTGAATATCTGTCAATGGATCTGTGCTTGGATAGCTCATGAGTTTGCCTGGCATAGAGGACAGAGATCTGCTTCAAAACCAGAAGACCTGCCTTCAAGTTCTGCCTCTGAATATGGGCTCTATGACCCTGGGCCAGTCACTTCACTCTCACAGGTAAGCACTTAACAGTGCTCTGGGAAGTTCTCTAAAACTAGAGTTTGCCATCCTGTGTTGATAGAGGGAATTTCTTTTCCTTGCTGTTTCTCAAATAAGATACTCCATCTTCTAATAGCATCTTCGCTGGCTCCCCACCATGGCTAGAATTCTCTCCCTTCTTATCTTTACTTCCTGTCTTTTTTCAAGTTGCAGCTTAAATCCTACCTTCCATAGGAAGCCTTTTCCAATGCCACTGAATTCTAGCTCCTTCCCCCTGTTGATTATTTCCAACTTATCCTGTACATAGTTTGATTGTACGGAGTTGTTTACTTATTGTGTCCCCCATTAGACTGTAAGCTCCTTGAGGTCAAGGACTGTCTTTTATATTGTTATGATCTCTATCTCTTAGCATAGTTCTTGGAACATAGTAGGCACTTAATAAATGTTTATTGATTGTATCAATGAAATCACAGGTCTAGTCTCTATCTCTAACGTAACTCAAAGGAAGAAGTAATAAGCTAATGAGCCAGATTAAGAAGGGAGAACTGGAAAGAAAGGGTCCATGAAAGAATATATGCCCCTTCCCCAATGGAAAAATGGTCAGAAGACACATGACAAGATCTTGAAATACTGTAATGATCAGAGAAATGCAAATGGAAGTGTGATCGGGCCATAGGATACCCCCTTTTCTCCATCTGGAAATGAGTCTGGTCATCAGGGTAGGTTATAGTGAAGGTCACAATGACTTGAATGGTCTTCAAAAATTCACAAAGTCTGTGCGTTAGGGTTAGCCATGGGCTAGACATTTTTATGTCCCTAAATGCCCAGGAAGCTGCATCAGAGGAACCTTGGTTAACCAGGTCTAGGCAGGGAGAGGGAAGCTTTATCTTCTTTTAGGTAAAACATCCCTCTGTTGTAAATGGGAGAAAAGACGCTTCACTAAGAAATGATGGTTCTATAATCCCCCACCCCCAGCCCGCCCCAAACCTGGTGACTGCTGAGACATGACAACAAAAACATGTATGGTGCCAAGGCAAGCCTGAGTCTGGCCATTGGGCCGGCTTTTCTGCTTTGTGCTTCTTTCTCTGAGCCCAGATAACCAAAAATCAAGCCTGAGACGGACATTAGAGGCAACCTCACAATGCCGGGGAGTCAGGAATTGGCTAGCAACAGAAGGAGCTTTCTACAACCACACCCTTCTCAGAGAGGGTGAGCACTGACAGAAGGATAAGGCCAAGCCTGCCTTTGCCAGGTGATCAAGACTTTGAGGGAGCTGTCAGGAGCGTAGAGAGCTGAGGAGAAAGGGAAATAGCTGCTCAGCTCTCCTATGTTCTCATGTATTCTTGGCTTATATGTAATACTCCCAGGAGAGTATAATAGGAATTATGAGTTACTGCTCTGTGCTTTAATTCTTTGTCTCTAAGTAGCAGTTATCTACCTGGCCTACCTGATAAGGATCTAGATTGTGGAATACTTTTCTAATTCCTTTTGGGGAGACTTCTGACATGAGCATAAAGCTTAGGTTTCAGTGATTTTCCCTGGAGTTCCAGAGTGGAAGCATAAAGTACCAGAGGTAGTAAGAAGGATCCTGACTCTAGCCAGGTTCTTCAGGTATGATCCCAATCTGCTCAAGTAAAGAGTGTTAACACCAAGGTGCTCTAGACCTCTAGGCCAGAATTGGTCTGTTGTTACAAGATAGCTATTTTATGTGCAGCTAGGTGGCACAGTGGATAGAGCACAGGGCCTGAAATCAGGAAGACCTGAGGTCAAATCCTTCCTCAGCCACTCAATAGCTGTGTAACCCTGGGCAAGTCACTTAACCTCATTTGCCTCAGTTTCCTCATGTGTAAAATGAACTGGTAAAGGAAATGGCAAACCACTCCAGCATCTTTGCCCAAAAACCCCAAACAGTGAAATGAAGAGTTGGAAATGGACTGTACAGCAACAACAACCTTAGTTTATGGGACTTTAACATTATTAAATTAGCACACCTATAAAACATAATGCAGATTGGTAAAATTGTGAAGAAACAGGCTTTCTATTGCTGGTGGGAATTTAGCCTGGTGCAACTTTTTCAAAAGCAATATGGATTTAGTGAGACATAAAACTGATCATCTTTATTACATAATAAGATTATAATTTATCCCAGTATGCAGGGACTTTACCCTATCCTTTATCCTAAGGAACTCTTTAAAAGAAAAAAAATGGAGCCATCTACTAAAAAATATTCACAGATGTTCTATTTGTAATGGTGAGGAACTGGGGGGGAGGTTGTAATAGCAACCACACTGGCATACCCAGGATGGCTGCTAGCACAGGTTCTTAGATCTGCTTTACTAGGGAAGATAGCTGTTTAAGGGGTCAACAATCCTTTTTGATTATATTTACTAGTTCAGGGGAAAAGTCAGCACCCTGAAATTCAAAGAAAATCCAAACAGAGAAAATACAAGCAGAGAAATAAAGACCAACAGACAGGAATTCTAACTGTCTGAGAAATTATCATAGATCAACAGACAGATCCAATTGTCTGACCAAGGCAATACATACATAGTTAATGAGAGAGAAGCATCAGCATCTGGACTTTTCAAAGTAGGGGTCAAGGGGGCACTTCTTAATGGCTACCCAGAGTCTCATCTGGTCAAATCAAAGAATGCTCTTCCAATGAGTGAGCCCCAAAGCAAAATGCTAACCTCAGAGTATATATACTCTTTTTTTTCAAGCCAGAGGGCATCACAACCCTCATGACTCAGTGTCTAATAGGAAAATAAGAAAAGATATGAAATCCTTCCTAATAAGCAAGTCTCCCCTAAGCAAAATTCCCTTAATGGGCTCCATGTGAGGTCTATTAGTGGGCAGGAAGATTTTAAATCCCATAAACATTACAGGGGGAGAACTCTATGTCTAATTTTTGGAGATGGAGTAAATTTGACATATTACTATAATTGAATATTATGAAAATATTAAAAATGAGAACTGAGGGTCTAAGACAGGGAAGTAAACTGATTTTCAGTCAGAGAGCTCAAAACTAAGGATTTTAAAAAAAGATTAGAAGGCTAGAGGGTTGACATTTTGTTACTTACAAGACATATTCATAAAGCTTACTTGGGTCTTATTGCAGAGGTTTCCCTCCACTGACTGGTAATGAATGCCTACTTGATCCCAGGTGGGATTATGGCTATCTTCTCTTAAATTAGCCATGACTAATGACCCAGGGCTTTCTATATTAGGCAAATTTAGTCTTGGGGAATATTAATTAGGTAAGGTAACTTAATAACCTTGGAATTTATCCCAGTCTGTGTTGGGTAGAATATGTTTAGATGTCCTTTTGATTAATTACCTCAATAATGTTGATATTTCTCTAAGGAGCCACAACATCTAGATTCTGTGGAGGCCAAAGTGCAATGCAAGAATACAAAACCCTGTGAATCGCAATTGAATACAGCAACAGCATGAGTGTGGGCTCAGGGAGTAGATGGACTCATGACCTAACTTCATTTAGTTTTGTTCTTGCTCAATCTCATTTGCATGCCATTGGGAGAGGCTTTTAAGACTAAGATGGACTTCTTATACTCAGTCTCCCACATGGCCCCCAAAGTATTTGGGGGGCAGGGAGCAAGGAAGGGGAAATGTCAGGATTGCATAGGGGAAGTGAAGAATTCAAGAAATGGGATTTTTCTGACATGGGACCAGGGGCTAAAACAGGAGTTCTATTGCTAGTTGTAGTTGCAAAATGAGATGGCTGTGGTTAGAGTGGATAGTTTGTGCTATGTAGTATATGTCCACTTTCTTGGTACCCAGTTTCCAGCTCTGTTATGGGATATTTGAAACTGAAACAAGTTTCAAATGGAAGTCAGAAAGGCTAGTGGTAGCTGAGGACAATCAGATTAGAGAGCAAATGACAATTTGTCTGTCTTTCGAGCTTGTGATGGTACAAATCTTGGTTGGGAGGAAGAAACAATAGAATCCTTACATAAAGGTGCTCATGATTTTTTTTCAAGGAACTAGCAAAGTAATTACTGAATGGACTTGGATGTGGGGGTACACATTTTTAGATCAGCATCATGTTTCTCTATCAATGGCATTTGCTTGTTTACAATCTCACTTGACATAACTCATCTTGACAAATGAAGAACTTTTCGTTATACAATCATTGCTGCTTTAATACGTCGATTCCCTTTAAGTTTATCATGATGAGCTAGATTTTTTTTCATGATAAAAGCTTTTAATGATAAAACTTAGATTGTTTCTGAAATGTGATTTGACTTTAAACAAATCAACCAACTAATCCTCATCAAATTGCATTGTTATTTTGGGCTCTTCCTTTCCTGATCCACTCACTGAATCCCGTGGGGGCATTTCTATTGATCCACTGTCATAATGAATCACTTCCTCTCAATCACTTCAGCATAGGCCCTCTTATTATCTAGTCTCTTTTTCTCAGATTCTTTAGTTTTCTCTGCTTTACTAAGTAATCCTGAGTTGCAGTTTATTTTCATCTTTCAGTCGTTCATTAGGAAATGCTACTGAGATGGAAGAAAACATAATTGGCTGATAGGAGCACTGAGAATGAGAGTGGAAAAGTGGTAAACATCTTTATTTCAGGGGAGAGAAAAACACTGGAGTGAAATGTCAGGGGGAACTCTTCAACACAGAGATGATGAGGGAAAGTGTGTGTGTGTGTGTGTGTGTGTGTGTGTGTGTGTGTGTGTGTGTGTGTGTGTGTGTGTGTAGGGTAGGTTACGGGAGAGGGGGGAAGAGTAGAGAGACTTGCTTATAGAGTAGAAAGGCACTACATTTGGGCAGGGAACAATCCAGGTTTGTTTTAGCAGAATATCTACAATCATTCCGAATCTATCTGCTGTAGATTCCATTGACTTACAAATCATTTCACCAGTCTTACCATCTCCCTCTATACTTTAAACATTCTACCTAGCTGTCAATGAACAATAAGAGCTAGTATTTTAAGTTCTGCAAAATGCTTCACAAATATTGTGTCATTTAATTTTCACAACATCCCTGCAAGGTAGGTTCTGTTATTACCTTCATTTTGCAGGAAACTGAGGAAGACAAGGTTAAGGTGACTTTCCCAGGTTCAGACAGCCAGTAAGTAACTGAGGAAGAATTCGGACTCCGGTCTTTCTGATGCCAGGTCCAGGGCTCCATCCACTGTCTCTCCACCTACCTACCTACATTTTGGGTTATTTCCTTCTAGAAAGGAGTCGTACCTTTGAAGAGTCTGGAGTCTATAACTTTGGGCAAAAAGAGTTGGCTTAGATAATCTCCAAAGTGTCAATGTTTCTGAAGCTTTGGTCTTTAGGGAGGAAATAGATGAGAAGGCTCCAGTTACTAATATTTACTGAACAGGCACAAAGAGCTGAGCCCTTGCCCCAGACACACAGAGAACCTGCATAGCCTTCTGGCAGCTGAACACACTTTAAAACCGCAGAAATCATCTGCCGCGGCTGTTCTCCCTTATTGGTTTCCTGGCTCAGTGAAAGGGCCTTCCGAGGTCATGTACCAAGATGACTTTTGAGATCATCTTAACTACTTCTAGAGAAACGCATTTCTCCCATTCAGGAGAGCCAAGACTGTTGTTCCTAATGCAAGTGTTGCTAATAAGCAATGACCAATTTTATTGCTTCTGTCTCTATATGACAGGGCAACTAGGTGGTGAAGTGTCTAGAGTACAGGCCTAGAGTCAGGAAAACCTGAGTTCAAATCTGGTCTCGCCAACTATTACCTGGACAAGTCACTTAACCCTGCTTTGTCTCAGTTTCCTCATCTGTAAAATGAGCTGGAGAAGAAAAAGGTAAGCCACTCCAGTATCTTTGCCAAGAAAATCCCAAATGGGGTCATGAAGAGTTGGACAGGACTGAACAACGACAGTCTCTATGTGACAGGAATGCCATCAAAGACTTTCTGTGTAGAAGGAGGGAGCTGGGCCTGTTATCTACTCTGGTCTCTCATTTGCTTCTCATAATAACAGGGAAGCTTTGCATCTCCTGTTATGATGGTCTTGATCATTCTTGGCTGTGGGTAGGGGGGGAGGAAAAGGCATAAAAATTGAATTTTATAACCCCCCATTAACAGTGATGACTCACATATGCTCATATGGCTGCAATAATCAGAGCAGCTCGAAGACAAGAACATGGTCCCCGTGTGATGGCTTCGTGGTGCTGCTTTTTTATTTAATGCTGGAGCTGTTAGTAAGTTCTGACAAATGAATCTGAGCCATTGGCATCATACCCTTAATTACTGTTGAGTGAGACTGTGGATGTGGTAAAATCTGCCATGTGGCCAGTACTCAGGGGAAGAGGAAAGTCCTGTGATGCTGGATGTGTTCTCACTTTTCCATCCTAAGGAAGGACTGACTAAGACACAAAAGGAAGAGCAGTGCATGACATATTTGCAATGCACCCAAGGGGAGTGGGAAGTGGATGTCATTCATTTATTCATTCATTTACTTATTGGTTTATTTATTTTTACTAATTTATTTACTCATTTCATGTGTTCAGTTTAGGCAATGAACAATGATTATCCAGCTTCTAAAGTGAATCTTTGGGCCTGAATTTTCTACCTTGGTTGCCTATAGTAATCAAATAAGCCCGACCATCGCCAATTCTCCTCTCCCCTTTGTATGGTATAACCATAGCCTCTAGCTTCAGCATCATAGTAGATTGAATATGTAGATATATATATACACATGTGTATGTGTATGTATGCATATGTATATATGCACATGTATACATATATGTAATAGGTATCGTGTGATACATATATGTATATGTGTGTATGTCTATATCACTAGAGAGAAACAAAGCATGATAAAGCAGAAAGAGCATTCTTCTGAGAGTCATAAAACCTGGGTTTTGGTCTTGGTTTTGCCACTAGTTAGGAGTGTGATCTTGGGCAAATCACTGTGTTACTCAGTTTCTTTCTACAGAAAATGAGAAAGTTGGATTAACCTCTCTAGGATCCCTTCCAACCACAAAATCCTGTGAGCCATCCACCTCTGCCCAGTTCTAAAGGTTCAACCAATGATTCCAGCCTATCTTTCTAAACTGATTTCATTGTCCCTTCACAAACTTTACTATTGTTTTCTCACTTAAATTGGCTTCCTTGCTGTTCCTCATGCCTGACATTCCATGTTTCACCTCCATGCCTCTGTGTACACTGTCCCCTATGTCTGAAATGTATGCTAGTCTCACCTGCATCTTTTAGAACTGTGTAAGACAGCTAAACACACAGGAGGGCTGCTCACATGAATTCACTCTTGATCTGGTCAGACAGGAAGGACAGGAAGACAGCTTCAGAGGGGTTAATAATCTTACATTATTCTTGTCTAGTCTTCTCACAAGGGGTTGATGATAATGGAAGCACCAACTCCTATAGCATTTCCCTAATCACCCTTTTTGAAGAGACTGTCATGAAGGCGGGGCAGGGGTGGCATGCAACTACCCCTACATTTAGATGTGGTCAATTGAGACAGGCACAGCTTGTGCATTCCCCTAAATACCCTCAAACCTCAATGGGGGCTGGTCGATGCAAACACAGATAACCCCCAAGCCTTGATGGGGGCTGATCAAGGCATGCATAGCATTCCAGTTTGTGCATTAAACCCCAAGGGTTCCCCACTCACTGACCAGTGCCTACTTGCTTTATAGGGCAGAGGACAAAGAAGGCATCTTGCCAGCAGTAGCCTACAAGTTTATATTATCTCACCATTATATCTCACTAGTCTCAGTGGATATTTACAATTTTTTTTGCATGCCAAGCAGAAGATTTTATATTTGATCCTAGAGGTGACAGAGAGAGGGTGTTTGTTGAGTAGAAGTGGGGTGACATAGATCTAAAATTTAAAACCTCTCTGACAGCTGAGTGGAGAATGAACTGAAGTGAGAAGAGACCTCAGGCAGATCAACCAGACATCAGGCCATTCCAGTGATCCAGGCATAAGGTGATGAGGAGTATCAGAAGAGAGAATGGGGTGTGTTCAAGAGATGCTGCAAAAGTGAAATCAACAGGCATTGGCAACAGATTGGATATGGAAGTAGGGGATGTGAGACAGTGAGGAATCCAGTATGACTCTTACCGTGTTTCCCTGATAATAAGACCTATCCTGAAAATAAGCCCTCCCCTTACTGTGTAAGATTCCTCTAAAATAAGCCCTCCCCCGAAAATAAGCCCTATTGAGATTGCTACTGTAGTGAAGGTGATCCCCTGCGCTATATGCTACATTA
>NW_027185764.1:52004311-52015782 GCF_028583685.1 Petaurus breviceps papuanus | reverse complement strand
TCATCCTGTTCTTCCCCAGTGATTTGCTTGCTGGCGCCATTGAGAGCAGTGCCGCGGAGGAGAGCTGAGGCAGGACAACATAAAAACCCTGTATGTAAGCGGGAGTGAGGGGGCATGATGGAGTTTAAAAAGGGCATGATGGAGGAAAAAAGAAGAACTCAGGGGGCATGATGGAGTGAAAAGAAGGACTGATGGTCATAATTTTATTATTCTGTCTGTTTTGACCCCCAGACATGAGTACAAAAAGGAAGAGCTATACTGTTGAGTATAAGAAAGCAATTGTAGAGGAGTCACATGGCAAGAATCTTGCAGTTTTCTGTAAAGAAAAACTTTTGGATCTTCGAATGGTCAGAAAATGGAGAGCAGATTATAATAACCTCAATCAACAGGTGGATGAGGGAAAAGGGAAAAAGCGCAGGTCTGGATCAGGTCGGCAGCCCTTATATCCTGACTTGGAGATCCTCATTGGTGAATGGATTGCTGACAGGAGAGCAAAGGCCTTGGTTGTACGCAGGGCTGATATTCAAGCATTTGCCCTTTCAATGGCACCAGAGTTTGAAATGGTCTCAGAAGGATTCAAAGCATCACAACACTGGTTGGACGGTTTCCTTCAACGGTATGAACTGTCCCTAAGAAGATCAACAACACTGTTTAAGCTGGAAGATGCTGAAGTTATTAAACGTGCACTTGCATTCAAGTCCTTTATTGATAGGATTGATATTTCCAAGTACCAAACCTGCAATATGATTGCTACAGTATGGATGAAGCTGCAGTGTTTATGGGACAAGGATCTCAAATAACAATTCATCACAGGGGTGCAACGTCAATCTACATTCCCACCACTGGCTATGAAAGTGCACGAGTTACCTGTGTTTTGGCAATTCATTTGGATGGAAAGAAAGCCACACCTCTAATCATCAGTAAGGGCAAGAAAGATAAGATTGAACGTGTATCTGGCATTTACATTCTTGAAACCGAAAAAGCCTGGTGTACACAAGCCGTTATAAGAAAGTGGGTTGATTTAATGCTGCCACTTGTTATGCGAGGTAACCAAAGAGGTCTGATAGTCTGGGATTCAGCCAGCACTCACAGCGCTAAAGAAATGAAGAACTTCCTTGCAGAGAGAAGAATAGATCAAGTAATGATTCCTGCAGGAATGACTGCGTATCTCCAGACCCTTGATATTGCAATAAACAAGCCATTCAAGGACCATTTGCGCATGGAAGTCAATGACTACATTGAAAATAGAATGGAAAGAAATCAGCGTGGAAACTTTGTGAAGCCCTGTCTGCAAGAAGTCGTGACTTGGGTGAAGAAGTCATGGGATAAAATTACTGACAGCTGTGCCACCAAGGCACTACGAGCAGGTTACCTGGACAAGACATATTCATTTAAAGAGAGCTATATTGCTGGACATGACAGATTGGGTCCACTTCTTCTGAAGGAAATGGAGGCGCAAGACATCCAGGACGGAATTCAGGGTATGGACACTTATGACGATGTTGTTGAAGAAGATGACATGATCATTATTGAATGAAGGTACATTTTTTTGTTCACATTTACCTGTTTATTAAAATTGCTGTCAATGTTCATTAAAATAAGCCCTCCCCTAAAAATAAGCCCTCTTGTGTTTTTCTGTCCAAAAAAAAATAATAAGACAGTGTCTTATTATCGGGGAAACACGGTAGGTTTGGAGCTTAAAGGTTCAAAGAGGATTGTATTGCCCTCTATATGAATATGGAAGGTTGGTAGGTGGGGAGAGTTTAGGGGGGGAAAGATAATGATATCAGTTTTCTCGTTCAGTTGTTTCTGACTCTTTTTGGGGTCTTCTTGGCAAATATACTGGAGTGATTTGCCATTTCCTTCTCCAGCTCATTTTACAAATGAGGGAACTGAGGCAGAGTTAAGTAATGAGCCCAAGGTCACCCAGCTAGTAAGTTTCTGAGGTCAGATTTGAACTCAGGAAGAGAAATTTTTCTGACTTTGAAGGAGGAAAAAGAAGTTGGGTCACAAGCAGAGAAAGAATCCTGGGAGCATCAAGGAACAATCTCTCTGAGGAAGCTGGGAATGAGATAAGGGTCTTTGCTGGAGGTGGTCCTGGGTTGCACAGTTTAGAAGGACTAACAAGGATCCTGCTTCTCAGCATAACTTCCCAGTAGGTGGGAGTGGTTGAGTTCCTGCGGACACATAGCCCAAAAAATGGTGAATGAAAGGACCAAAGTCCAAAGGGGGTTATATTATAGCATCAGAAGGTGAAGGTGATGAGGGGAAAGGCAAAGAACACAACTCTGTCACCAGGGCTCAGAGTACAGAGCACTACCAACTGCCTCCTTTATGGAGCAATATGCATGGGAATAATGCTTCTCAGAAGAAAATCCATCAGGAGAGAGAGAGAAGAAAGAAACAGAGATAGATAGAAGTAGGGGGATAGAGCAAAGGAGAGAATTAAGGAGAGAGACAAGAAGAGAGAAAGAGAATAACATGTAGCATCTCATCCAGACCACTCCCCCAACTAGCATTCACACTTATGGTTGAATCTGTAGAGAAGGACTTGGAAAAACTACAACTTAGAAATCCCTCCTCCTATTTTTATATGGCCAGTGGTCTAAGAAGGTATTTTTTTTTACATTTCAAAATCAATTAAACCTTATTTTACAAATGTAAAGACCATTTTTACCTCTCAGGCTGTTTAAAAACTAGCAGGGGGGTGGCTTTTGATTTTGCCCATGGGCTGTTCGCCAATTTCTGCCTTAGAAAGATGTCTTGCTTTCTTAAATTATAAGGTCAGCACTCCTAACATTTTAGCTCATGGGTCCCAACCTCTGTAACAAACACTCAGAATTAACTCTAGCAAAAGTATTTACTCAAGTAGCATAGCAAGATTAGTAGCTCTAGTCAGTTATTCCCTTCTTGGCTCAATCACAGAGCTATTTATACACCATAAAGAGATCACAGGGTGTTACATCTTGTTAACACATTAAAACCTCATCATGTGTAATTAGATTCTGTGATTACATATACTGAACTGATGTGGAAAAGGGAATCACATCCCCTCTCCTTTTCAAACAAAGGAAGTAAACTTAAGGAATTTGAAATTGTGCTAGGGGAAGCAAGAGGAGGAAGTCCATGGAGGAAACCAGGATCAGATAAGCTATAGCATTCCCTAATCACTCTTTTTGCAGGGACTGGCATGAAGGTGTGGGGGGGGGGACGACGGGAGGGTGGGTACACAACTACCCCTACATCTTCACATAGAGAAAATGAGAGGGTATAAGAAAATTTATTTTGAATCAGGCATCTCTTAGAAAACAAAAAACCCAACAGTTTCAAACATGGTTGTAGACAAAGCACCAAAGCAAATTGATAGTGCCAAAAGAGACAAATGGGAAACCACATTATCCTTAAAGGCTTCATAAACAATGAAAAATAGCACTACTAAATATGAATACACAAAATGGCATATTGTTTAAGTTCCTAAAAGAAAGTGTGGGTAAACTACAAAAGAACATTGATATGAACACAATAATGTTAAGAGGTTTTAATATTCTTTTTTCAGACTTAGATAAATCCAACAGAAAGATTAATAGGAAGGAAAACATAACAGATTTTTGGAAATTTTAGTTTTGAATGACCTTTGGCAGTTATTGAAAGAGAACTTTTAAGAATACACACATTTGAACATTCCATGGTATGTTAAATATTGATCATGTGCTATAGCTAAAGGAATAATAAATTAATGGAAAAAGATAGGTTATAATGCAATAAAATGGTAATTGGTAAAGGATATATGAGTAAAAAACACAGGGCTAAATGGAAACTGAGAAACAGTATCCTAAACAATGAGGGGTTCAAGAAACAAGTCATAGAAAACAATAATTACATTAAAGTTAATGACAGCAATAAACCAACATTTCAAAACATTAAAGATGGAGGCATAACAATACTTATAGGAAAATGTATGTTTCTGAGAACTTATATTACCAAAAGAGAAAAAAGAAGATCAATGAACTGAGTGTATAATTTAAAAGACCAGAAAATAAACACATTAATGATCCCAAAACAAGAACAAGGGATTCTGAGATACAAAGGTGAGAAGGGAATCCATTCCAGGACTGGGGACAGGTTTGACTATGTCATACATAAATATGCTACAAAAAATATTCTTAAAAGTAGAAAGAAAACAATCTATTAGATGACATTTATGAGACAAATCTGGTCCTAATAACCAAATCAGTAAAAGACAAAGCATAGATAAGGAACTATAAATCAAATTCACTTATGAATATTGATGCAAAATTGTAAATAACATATTTATTAGCAGATTGTAATAATATATCAAGAAATGAGCTATTTGCATTCATGCTTGGGATGAAAAGATGATTTGATAGTAGAAAATAATTAACATAATAATAAAATATTTATAGAAACCTAATTAGCAAAACAAAAATGGAAATATTAAACAATCCAAACTCATAAAAAGTAATGAGACAGCTATAAATGAACTGCCAAAGAGAAAAGGAACATGGGCCAGATGGACTTACAAGTGAATTCTATAAAATATTTGAAGAGCAATTAATATACATGCTACAAAAAGTGTTTACTTCCCTAATAGAAACTCCTCAACAGTTCCATAATGCCTTAAAGACAAAATACAGCCTCTTCAGCATGGTCTTCTAAGTCTTCCATAATCTGGTTTCCACTTATCTTTTCTAACATTTCCTGTTGCTCCCTTCACACACTCTGTTATTTCTAGACTGGTCTACTAACCAGAAGTTCCTTCCTTAAAGTTGTCATGGTGCTTCCTGTCTTCATGTTTTGGGACAGACTTCTCTCTACCCCCTATTTCAAATGTTCTCTGTCCTCACCCCCACTTCATAGAAGTCTTAGCTTTCTTCAAGGCTTTGTTTAATTGTCACTTCCTCTGCAAAGCTTTCTATGATTTCCCCAGTTGCTTGTTTTCTTTTTCTTTTGAAATTTCTTTTTAAAATGTTTCATTGATTTCTTTGATTTCATATGTCACAATTATTTCTAGGCAATGAAGAGAAAGGGAAATAGTTGGATAAAACCAGGATTGAAGTTTAGCAAGACATGATATAACAGGACATAGAGTAGTTATTCTCAAATGTTTTGGTCTCAGGTCTCCCTTATACTCTGAAAAACTATTGAGGCCCTCCCCACAAAAAGCTTTTGTTGATGTTGCTTGTATCTATAGATATATTCTATATTAGAAATAGAAGCCCCTTAATATTGGTATAAAATACTTTTGACCACGTGGACCCCCTGAAAGGATATTGGAAACCTCAGAAGTTTCAGCAAAACACTTTAAGCACTGCTCTGTAGTTGTACTAGTTAACCATAGATTCAAGTGAAGAGAAGAAAGGAAGACCATAGCTGGTGTGATGGATGGGGGTGATCAAGGAAGGATGGAATGACTAAAAGTCCCAAGTGAGGACAATGAATAAATTTTAAAAGAGTGAGGCAGAGTAGGAAATGAAAATGATCAGAGAGGAATTTTACAGTTCTGGATCATGAATGATGATGAAGGGAATGTGGTCATCATCCCTGTGAATGTGCATGATTGAGTGAGTATGATCATAGGAGCTGAAGTCTTTCATGAACTGGGGGGGGGGGCTATAGCATTTGATGGATCATTGTCTTAAATAGTGTAGTCTCTGAGGATGAGGACAGCAATTGGGATAGAGGACAGTAATATTGTTATCCAAGTAATGAACTCCTTGAAAAATGAGGTTGAATGGTCTGAAAATTACTTGGTTGCTAAAGGGCTCTAGCTAGGGGGATAGAGATGGATGAAATAAATATGAACAGAGGAAAGGGTGTTGAGTGATGGGACCAAAAGGATGGTTTGAAAGTAACAGAAACAAGGTCTTCCTAACTCAATGTGTTGGGTAGCATGAGCAAAGGAACATTCAACATTAGAGTGGAGACATCTTAAATTAAATATGTTCAAGACAGGACGCATCATCTTTCCCCGAGTAGGTGCTTAATAAATGTTTATTGATTGATTGCTTGAGTGGATAGCCAAGAATGATTCAATGTATTTTGGAGAAAGCCAGGATTCTCTTAGTGCAAGAAGATGGAAAGGGTATAAAACAATGAGTCCTAGGATGAAGGAAAGAATGTTAATAAGAGTGGATGCTTCAGAGGGACATGGAATGCTGGCAGCAGAAGACAGGGATTGTGGAAAGGTAAGGCTGACACGGGCAAGGACGTGAGTTTGAGGAGGGGAGGGAGACTGAATTATAGATACAAGAGAAACAAGAGCTGGGAAATTGTCTGCCATAGGGTGTGGGAAGAACTAGGATTGTCCAGAGAATAAGAGGCAAAGGCAGGCTGTAATTCCAGATCATTTGAATCCAAATGCATTCTTATTTTCACCATGCCATGTTCAAGAAGGGCAGGTTGCTCTTCAATTAAAAAATATTTATTAAGCATGGTTTTTAAAGTTGGTAATATGTAAGATGTTCCCCTCCCCCAACTCTGCTCCTTGTTCTCTTTCTTATTTGCTCACATAAAATTTTTATCCCTCAGGTATCCCTTTCTTTAAGTGCTCTCCCAGGCTCTCAGATCAACATCTACTTTCTTATTATTCCTTCTCACTAAGATGTAAATGACTGATAATATCTTGAAGTAGGCACTCTCTCTTTTTCTCTCTCTCTCTCTGTCTGGTAATCAGGGTTAAGTGACTTGCCCAGGGTCACATAGCTAGTAAGTGTCTGAGGCAGTTTGAACTCAGGTCCTCCTGACTCCAGGGCTGGTGCTCTATCCACTTTGCCATCTAGATCCCCCAAATTAGGAGTTCTTAACCAAATGGCATATAGATACATTTCAGAGAATCTATGAACCTGGATGGGATAAAAATACATTTTTATTTACACTAACCTTTCAATTTTAACTTTTCCAGCAGCAATATATGGCTCTGAGAATTGGAATATGAAGAAAATTGAGCACTACAGAATCAACACTTTCTAACTGTGATTCTGGAGAAGACTTTTGAAAGTCCCTTTGACAGCAAGGAGGTCAAATCAGTCAGTACTTAAATAAATTAATTCACGCTGTTCACTGTAAGGTCAAATACTGAAGTTAAAGTTTAAATACTTTGGTCACATAAAGGGAAGATGGGACTCACTGGAAAAGATTGGGAAAGATTGAAGGCAAAAGGAAAAGGGGATGGCAGAGGATGAATGGGAAACAATGAACATGAACGTGGGTAGACTTCAAGAGATAATGGAAGATAGAAGGGTCTGGCATGCTATGGTCCACATAGTAGGACACAACTGAATGACTGAAGAATGACAGCCTTTAACTAAAATTTAGCATCTTTAGGGTAGCAATTATATTTAAACAGGTATCACATTTTAGGCCAAAGAGATGTATTTTTCTGGTATTGAGATTTTAAGAATAATTAAGAGACTAAAGAGAATTAGGAGAATCTGGGAATCATAGTCAGCCAGTCAATAAACATTTCTTAAGTGCCTGTTTCATGTCAGGCATTGCACTAAGTACTGAAGATATAAAGGAAGGTGAAGGCAGGCCCTGATCTCATAGAATCATAGATTTAGACTTGGATGGGGCCCAAGAGGTCATGTAGTCTAAACCTCTCATTTCACAGCTGGGAAAACAGAAGAAGCTCAGAGAGGTTGTGACTTGTTCAAAGTCACAAGGATCTTGCCAGAATCTCTAAAGTCATGCCAAATTTTCAATTTCTCACTCTGCCTAAAACATAAAGCCTTTATAATTTTAATTGAAGTTTCCTTTGCAGCACAGGTGTATGAGGTGAGAGACAAGTGATTCCCTGGAGGCACCAGCTATTTTCTATTTGTGAGAGAAGAGAGAAAATGTTTTACATTCTTATCTTTTGAAGAAGTGTTGAAATAAGAAAAGAAAAATGAGAAAACTTAAGTATGTATATAAATTGGTGAATTGATCCACAATAAGTTGTAATATTCATGGAGAAAATAATCATAATTATAATTACAATAGTTATCACTAATTAATATTAATTTGCCATCTGTCCAGCTGGTGTCTGCCCATTAACATCATCATGTTTTTGAGATTCCTCTGCTAAACTTAATTGCTAAAGTCCATCCTTCAGTTATCAGACAACCACTTGAGGACAAAATAAATGTGTTGTGTGGGATTTCATGAGCATGGAGATCTAGGTGGTCTTTATTTTTCACACTATATCAATCACTTTTATTAAATAATTTTAGTCAAAGGCAAGGGACCCGAAAGAGGTTGACCTTACCCAAGTAACAGACTTCTTGAAAATCAGAATAAGTAGAATAGAAATCAGGGACTCCATGAGATGAAAGAAATAATAAAGCCAAATCAAAAGATCGAAATATAGAAGAAAATGTAATATATCCAATATAAAGAACAACTGATTTAGAAAATAGGTCAAGAAGACATACTTTAATGAGAACTAGACTTGGGACACAAGATGGCAGAGTGATAGGAGGAAATGTAACCCAACTTCTCTTCACAAATACCTCCTAATACATCTAGAAAATGCACCAGGCCTAATCCTGATATGGAAATCCATAAAAAATCAAGACCTTTGTCCCACCCAGCTTGGCATAGGCATAGGGAGGCACCCCATGTAGTCTTCAAATACTGGAGATAGTTGGTATCACAATCACTGTATAGGTAACATTCCAGCACCCAGAAAGGTATGAGAAACACAAGAGGCCACACTAAGGCCAGATCCACACTGGGGCACTGTAATGGGGACAGGTATCAACTGGCAGCTTTGTTGCCTACTACCCATTTCTGGTTACAGACACAGATTGGAGACCTTCACACAGGGATGGTATTCCTGGGTAGGGAGGCTGTAGGTTACATACTGAGCAAAGGTATTGTTATTGTTGTTTGTCCTTCATTCTTGAAGAGCATCAATGACATCAGGAAGGTGATGACTTGACCTCAAGTGAATTGGATTTAAATGAGACAGAGCTGTGCAGAGTCATCAGAGTCTAGTGCCAAGAATAGGTCAAGATGAATGGTGATGGCCTTGGATGCAGTGGAGGACCTTGGCCTTTTTAAGCTAAGGTCTTTCCCATGTCTCAGTTTATCTGAGGCAATTTTCATTCAGGAATTAAAGGTTAGGCAAGAATAGAGGCAAAAGATGGACTAGTTTGCCTTCATAAAAGAATTGGTCCGGAGGGAAAGACCCTCAGAGTTTCTAGCCAGAACAGAAACAATTGCTATTTACAACTAAAATTTCTGGAAGAGATGAAGCAAGAGTTAATTATTTTTATAACTAGAATGAGAGCACTTGAGGAAAAAATGGAAAAGAAATGAGATCTGTGGAAGAAAGAATTGGGAAGGGAATTAAAAGCTTGGCACAAGAGATACAAAACCTTGCCCAAACACCAAAGTCCCTGAATATTTGAATGTACCAAACAGAAGCCCATGAGGCAACAAGAACTATTAGAACAAAAGACAAAAGGCTGAAAGAAACAGAAGAAAACACAAGATATCTCATAACAAAAACAAAGACATATATATGTATATATACACACATACACAAACATTGTTATATATATACATATATATGTTTACATATGTATGTATATATTTGGGAATTCTGATCAACTCCTGAGGATTTATAATGAAACATGCTGGCCACTTTCTGACAGAGAGGAAATGGACACACTGAAGACTTTGACACATTGTTTTGGTGATGGCCAACAAGAAATTTTGTTTTGCTTGACTATACATGCTTGTAACAGAGGCTTTGTTTTTCATGCTTTCTCAAGGTGGGAGGGAGGGAAATGAGAAAAGAATGATTTTTCTTTGAAGAATAAAATAAAATTTAATTTAGAAAAGAATAGCTGGACTCCTTGAAAACCATGGTTTTAAAAATGTCTGGACACCATGTTTTCATGAAGCCCTAAATGAAAACCATCCAAATCTATTAGAAACAAGAGAGCAAAGTGAAGCTAGAAAAAAATCCACTGATTACTTCCTGAAAGAATCCACCAAAAGAAAAGTCCCAGGAATTTCATATCCCAATCCAGAGCTTCCATGTAAAATAAACAAATGAAAGAATGAATAGATAGATAAGTAAATAAATAAAATAAAGAAGGAGTACAATTATCAAGGAACTACAAGTTAAGATGACACGAGAGCTGGCAGCTTCTACTACAAATGAAAAGAGATCTTGGAATATAATATTCCAAAAGGCAAAAAACAATATGCTTTATAACCAAGAATAACTTACCCTTCAAAGCTGAAATAATCTTATGTGGGGGTAAAAATTCACCTTTTATAAGAGGAATTTTAAGCATTTCTAATGAAAGTATTAGAATTGAGGAGGAACTTTGAAATGTACACACTAGTCAAAAAATCTAGGAAGGTAAATTTATTTGAGCAGTTATTTGAACAGGAAGAAGAAACAAATATCACTTTGGAATCTTTATGCTTTCAAAAGGCATTAAGGAAATTAAATAACACAAACAGTGCTAGAGTTTAAGTGGTTCTGTTCTAAGGATCTGAAGAGAAGAAAAAGAAGGAATGTAAAAAGAGGAAAACATTAGGGTAGAAAGGAGAAGTGGAATGAAACTGGCTATTACTCAAAATTAGAGGTGTGTGAGAAGAGTATAGCATCATGGTGAAGGACTGAGGAGAGAGAGCATCAGAGAAACCTCACTTTTCTCTGAGCCAGATGAAGAATGTTTAAGACATGTATGCACACACACATTGACACACACACACAATACAGTTTTGTGCATTAATAGATGAAACTCAATCAGAAAACAAGCAGGAATATGGAGAGGTGAGATTAAGGGGAAGAATGAAATTGGGGAAGGAGTAGTCCCAAGCAAGCAAAATTTCTGATCCTGCTATTAAGGGGACAGGGAGCAAAGGACTGGGATCTAAAAGAATGTCCATCACTTGGAGAATAAAAAAAATGTTATATGAACATTACATGAAATGTTATTGTGCTACAGGAAATAGTGAACAAGATAATTTCAGAAAATCCTAGGAAGTATGAATTTATAAAGAGTAAAATGAGACCACCAGAAGAACAATTTATTCAAGGAGAAAAGCAATGTAAAAAAAGAACAATTTTTCAAGACTGATCAAAACAATGACAAAACTATTTATCCAATAGATTTATGTTGATGCTAACAAAGAGGTTCATAAAAAGACACACGTCTGTGGTAATGGGCCCTTTTTGGATTCATTTTCCTTGCCCCTATTTGTTTGTTACAGGGTTTTCCCCCTTTATCTTTAATGGAGGAGAAGGTTTGCAAGGGAGATAGGATTTTAGCAATAGTAATGAAAAAGGGAAGGTTTAGGATCAGTGAGGTACAGGGTGAGGTAGTGGGTTAAGAGGCTATGACCAGACTGAGGAATTTGAATCTCTGATAAAAGAAATAGAATACATGTGTGATGTTGAGATCAAGTATATAACCATTCCTGAGTGTGGGTGAGGTGGAGTGAAG
>NW_027185764.1:51960563-52004301 GCF_028583685.1 Petaurus breviceps papuanus | reverse complement strand
AGATCAAGTATATAACCATTCCTGAGTGTGGGTGAGGTGGAGTGAAGGTTGAGGTCATGAAAGTTAAAGAGACTGATGTGATGAGAGAGTAGGAAGAAGCAGAATTATTAAGGATCAGATTTTAGAATTTTTGAAAGATTCATCTCTAACTTCAAGCATTTCCTATTCTTGTGAAATAACTTCTGGGAAAAAGTTATTTTGCGAAAGGACTTTATTTATTAGACACTATTTTAAGTGCTTATGGTATACAGAGTACTCTGCTAGTGACAAGTGTTGTGGTCTGAAGACATGATAAATAAGATACAATCCTTGCCTTCATGTAGTTTACAGCCAATTGAGGAAGATCAGACACATAAGTAAGGCAGCATGTAATCATGGTCATAAGAGGGATGTGTCAGGAAGGACCACAGATGACTTTCCTTACAAGGGAAATGATCAATATCATTTTTCTCCCACTTTACCTCCTAAGTCCTTCATTTGACTTGGCATAAGATCTGGAGAATCAAGTTTCAAGACAACTCAAGTTATTGGTCTATTTAAGTCTCTAAAAGTTAACCCAAAACTTCTTTTCAGAAAACAAACATTCAGAAATATTCGCCAAAGTGGTCTCACAGAATCTAAACCTGCAGAATACTGACTTTCTTATAATCTTCAAATATGATATTGTTAATTCAATGGATCTTAGTCCTAAGAGATGAAACCATATATAACATTCATGAACAAGACTAAGAGGAGAAAATGTTCATTCACTTTATTAAATGATATTTGAACGATTTAAAATAATCGTTGCTTGATTTAATCCATTGTCTATATCATTTGTTTGGTCGAATCTAGCTGTGACATATTTCAAGGAATATTTTGTTACTCCTAAAAATATTTGTTTCTGTTTAAAAAGTTTTCTCTTTTCTTATTATTTTAATAACCATCAACAAACATAAACATTCCAGGATACAAAAAAGAAAAAAAAACCATGAGGATTATACATGAAACTGTGAATTTCTGTTCTGGTTTTTTAAATTGTTCACCAAATTCATTAGAGGTAGTGACCAAATGTCCTTATTTGTTTATACTCTTTTCTAATCTTTTGTTTCTTTCTTCTGTACTTTTAATACATTTTTATTGATACTTTTCCTTTTGTGCATCTTTATCACAACTACCATCTCACCCCATCCACACCAGAAGCCTTCTTTTATAAAAATTAAGTATAATCAAGCAAAATGTGTCAACATATTATTAAACATGCATAATTCATTCTGTACCTCTAACCTTTAACTTATCTACCAAAAGGCAGGAGGCATGCTTCATCATCAGTTATGACTGATTACTTCAACATGACTGATTACTTTATCAACCAGAATTCTGTGTTCTCTCAAAGTAGTTTTCCTTTACATTATTGTGGTCATCTTGTAAACTTTATACATCAGTTCATACAAGTCTTCTTAGTTTTCTCTGAATTTGTCATAGTTACCAGTTCTTACAAGACAATGATATTCTATTGCATTCATATAGCACTAATTTTTCAATCATTCCCCAGTTGATGGACACCATTTTAATTTCCAAGCTTTGCTGCAACAAAAAGTACTGTTATAAATACTTTTGTACGTATGGATCCTTTTCCATTGTTTGATATCTTTGGGGGCATATTTCTAGTAGTGGAATTGTTAGAAGAAAGGAAGGAAATAAACATTCACCAAACACCTATTATATGCCAGACACTATGCTAAGCACTTTACAGATATTATCTCATTTGATCCTTATAAGCCTGGGAGGTAACCATTATCATGTCCATTTTACAGTTGAAGAAACTGAGAAAATGAGAGGTTAAGAGATTTACCCAGGGTCACACAGCTATTAAGTATCTGATGCCAGATTTGAACTCAGGTCTTCCAGACTTCTGGTCCATTAACTGCTACTTATTTTGTTGGGTCAAATAGTATGTACAGTTTAGTAACTTTTGGGGTGTAGTTCTAAACTACTTTCCAGAATGATTAGACCAATTCAGAGTTCCATCAACAGTACATTAGTGGGCCTGTCTTCCTATACCCCTTCACCAAATGCCATTTTCAATTCTTGTCATCTTTGCCAATTTACTACACTTTTTTTCTTTACTAGCTAGCAGTTTCCATTCTATTTTAACAATTCTAATTTCATGGGTGTTGTTTACATCAAAGCTTTTTTTGCTTCTGAAAAGGTGAAATTATCTATTTTATCTTCTGTGATCATCTCTATCCCTTGTCTATTTAAGGATTCTCCCCTATCCAAAAATTTTTTCCTTCCTCCTCCTCCTCTTTGCAGAGAGAGGAAAAAGTATGTTCTTGTGTCCCTCCCCCTTCTTTTATATTTAATTCATGTATACACTTGGAGTTTACTTTAGATTGATAGGCATTCATTCTTTAAGTTCTGTATTCAAGCTGATGAGCAGGGGTCTGCCTATGAACTATGACTTTTCTCATTTTATTACCTCCCTATCTAATCATGATGCAATGGGAAACCCAAGCCATTGGCTTTCACCAGGAGTAGGATACTTACAGAATAAGCAGAAACCCTTCCAAATTCTCCACCATTAGATGAGCTCCTGTTGTGACCTAATGGTAGGTTCCTTAAAGAATAGTCATTTATTCATTGGAAAACTAATTACTATGGAGGGCAGTGCAACAAAACCTGGGAGATGTGGAAATAGGCTAGGTGGTCCAGATGCACCATGACTAGCAGAGATTGGGGCAAATGAAATCAATACTGGCTAGTATATGATAGGATCAATATCTACCAGTGCTCACTCTGCCTTTTCCCCAATATGGGTTAGGCTAAATTTTCACCCTTCAGGTGACAAATCCAGGACTTGATTGACATACGGTAGGGTGGGGCAAAACCCAAGCTTTCTGATGACCTTTTACTGTGTTGACATGCCTTCATGGTCACCTGGGTCAGACAAAGGTTCTACCCACATGGGGTTACTATTCTCCAGACTTAGTGGATGTCTGAAGACCCAATGAGTCACTACAGTCTTACCTACTGACCAGATTCCTTTCCATATGAAGACAAGGGGCAGGAATGTCTCCCAAGTTGAGTGCTACTATATATCCTTGCTCTGTTAGGAATAAGTAAATTTCCTTTTGTTAACTGTTCAATGATGTATGGGTACCCCATTTCATCCTACCATTGAACCTGAACTAATAAGGTACCAGTATCCGTCCTGTCCCTAATGCTATAAAAATCAAAATTGGTCACTCAGAATAGGAAGTGGAGATAACAGTGATTAATCTGTTAGTTTTTTAAATTTTTCCTTTGACATGAGTGGCCCTTGGTGTCAAAGGACTTAAAAAGAGGCTTTAAGGGTTGTTCTCCTTGCCCTTCTACACTATTAGCTGAACTGTGCCTAAAAGAACAAACTGACTGATTATTTCCATGGGATATTTTTAGTGCTGCAGAAAATATAAATCCAAATAGAAGACAGGCCTTTCAAAATTTTAATTAAATTGTAGTGAAAGATATTGTACCGTTAGTGAGACTGACCTGCTAACTGTATGGCAGCATTGACAGATTCATTGCAAAAAGCCCTTGTTGCCATGTATGCCAGATTGGCAAGTAACAAAAAAACACTATTGACATTTAAAAGTTATATTTGATTGGATATCCGATAAATAATTGCATTTCCCCTAAGGTTGCACTCAGAGGCTGCTTAATGTTTTGTAAAATCACTTATTGTTTTCTAGAATGCAAACTACTCCAGTGCAATGTAAGCACCATAAAGGCAAAGAGCTTTTTTAAAAATTGTCTTAGGGGGCAGTTAGGTGGTTCAGTGAATAAGCACGGGCCCTGGAGGAAGGAGGACCTGAGTTCAAAGCTGGCCTCAGACACTTAAACTTACTAGCCACATGACCTTGGGCAAGTCACTTAACCCCAATTGCCACACCTTCCCCCCTCCAAAAAAACAACCCCCTCCAAAATTATCTTAGTTTAGTATATCAGTTTTTATTAGTTTGCCAGTATTTAGCATAGTGCTTTAAACATAGTAACTACTTAATATTTTTCAGATTGAATTAACATAATCTGTCAATCTGACACTTTAGGATACTTGCTGACCCTTCAATCACACTTGATTTGATAGTATAATCAGTTTTTGTGCATAAGTTCGCATTCACATTCCTTCTTTTAAAAACAGATTTCTGTTTATGGCTTTTAATTTTATAGTATGTATTTAACCCTTATTCAGGGGCATGCTGATAAATGTTCAACAACTAGCTCTCCAGGAAAAAAAAATACACATGACACACTTTTAAATTTAATCTCCATCGTTTTCTTAAGTCTTAACAAGCAACAAAACAATACATCAAGTCCTGATTTGTAATCTTTGCTGATTTCTCAGATGTAAATGGTCACACTGAAAATTTAACAATCAGCTCATAAGAACCCATAAGAACTCTCTCTCTCTTTAATAGTCATTCCTTACAATAACGAATTTTTAAAAGAGAAAGAAGAGAAAAAATTAATCAAAACCAATCAACATATCAAAAAAAAAAAAAAGGTCTGAAGCTATATGCAATGGTCTACACCCATGGAGCCATCTCTGCAAAGGAATCGGGTGGCAGGGGTAGGTGTCTTCTCATATCCTGTCTTTGGGACTTCATTTGATCATCATGCTTGCAAATGTCAGCTTTTATTGTTTTGTTGTCATTTCCATTTGCATCATTGTGGTCATAGTGTATACTGCTTGTTTACTTCAGTTTGAATTGGTTCTTGCCTTTTCATGATTCTCTCAATTCCTCATTTGTCATTTCTTACAGTGTAGTAATATTCCATTATATTCATGTTTTCCTCATTTGAATGTAAACTCTTAAAGAAGGGGCTGTCTTTGCCTTTGTACTTTTATCTCAAGCACTTAGCACAGGATTTGGCACATAATAAATACTCAACAAATGCTTTTTCATTCATTTTTTATTTATTCACACCACAAATTGTTCAGCTATTCCCAATCTCCATATCATTCTGTTCTTTCCATTAAATCCACTTGCCTATAGGACCTTTAATGATATTTTCTCCCTCATACTTTTTTCTTTCTCCACTTCCTCCCCAAAAGAATGAGGCTACCATAAGCATGACTCCCTCCTGAGATGAATACATCCCAAATTAGATTCCAGCATAAGAAAAGTTCTTTTATTCCATTGGGAGAGGATGTTAGGCCTGTCCTTGATGTACTATCACCTTGGATAAACAAAGACTGTTGCTTTGTAAAATGATGCAAACACTCACTATCATGACACACTATTTATCCTTGGACCCCAAAACAACAGCAACCCTTCCTTTTGCAGATGATTCAGCTCAGTCTGCCTCATAGATTAACACTGCATTGATAGGTACTTTATATATTCTGAAAATTTAATTAGATCTCAGTATAGTTAAAGTGCCTAGAGATGTTCTTCATTTTATGGCCAGAACCTAAAAACAAATGTTGTATCCCCATTTGAACTACATTTAACTTGATTATGTAGTTTTTGAAAGATTTGCAACCAATCTGGTTTATTGAGAAAGAGAAAGGCAATCTTGTATAGTATGACTTGAAATCAAAACTGAAGATTAAGGCTGCACAGGGCTCTTTTTATGGACAGCTCCTCTCAAGGGTTCTTCGGGTCAAAGATCGTACTTAATACATAGAAAAATTGAAAGCGCAAATCAAAATAAAAATTTATCATGTTTTTCTTTATTATGAAAAGTTATACATCTAATTTCCTATAGTCAAAGTTTTCTGCAAGACAGATTTGGGTAAGAATGACCCAAATATCCGATGGACTCTCCAGCCCCTTCTTCAGGAAGAGAAAGCAGCACCATACACATGCCAATTTAGTTGTCACTATCCGTCCTCAGACTTCCATGAAAGGTACCCATTAACCCCAATGAATAACTCAACAGTGGCCATGCTTTTAATTTAGCTATTTTAAGCTTAAATATTAGGCCTCCAAGCAAAACTTTGAAAAGACATCACCACCTCTGCTATTGGCCTAAGAAATCATCTTATCACGCACCTTGGAGGCTCCCTGCTATCTATGGGAGCCAATCAGGACAAATTATGTCTGAGCAGTAGTCACATCAGTTAACATTAAATTAATATTACCTCCCCCCCTTGGATGTGGGAAAATTGAGACACTAATGCAGTGTTGGTGAAGTGGTGTACTGATTCAGCCATTCTGTAGAGCAATTTGGAACTCTGCCCACAGGACTATAAAATCATGCAAACCCAATGACCAAGCAAAACTACTACTAGGTCTGTATTCCAAAGAGATTAAAAAAAAAAAACAGAAAGGAAAAATACGTATGTGTACAAAAATATAGTAGCTTTTTTTAATAGTGGAAAATAATTGGACATTAAGGAGACTGTTCATCAATTGGGGAATGGCTGAACAAGTTGTATGTGAATGTGATGGAATACTATTGTGATATAAGAAATGACAAACAGGATGGTTTCAGAAAAACCTGGAAAGACTTATATGAACTAATGCAAAGTGAAATGAGCAGAACCCAGAAAACATTGTATGTAGTAACAGCAATATTATATGATGACCAACTGTATATGACTTAGCTCTTCTCAGCAGTACAATTATCCAAGACAAATCTGAAGGACATATGATGAAAAATGCTGGCTTCTGAATAGAAATTGAAGTATACTTTTTTTTTATTTTTGGCTTTTTTTGTCTATTTTTTTTACAACCTACCTAGCATAGAAATATGTTTTGTATGACCACACATGTATAATCTATATTAAATTGCTTGCCCTCTCAATGAGGGTGGTAGGAAAGGGAGGGAGGGAGAGAATTTGGAATTCAAATTTTTAAAAAGACAAGTGTTAAAAATTCTTCAAGTAATTGGGGGAAATACAATATTAAATTTTAAAAACCCTTAAAATATTAAAAATAAAAAATAATTTAAAATAAAAAATATTAAAAATAAAAATAAAATAAAAAATACCTCCCTTCAGGTGCTCTACAATTCAGCTAAATTGGTCTTCTTACTGTTCTTTACCCCAACACTCAATCTCCCAGCTCCATGCTTTTGAATAGGTTGTTCTCTTGTATGGGTCAGGTCTGACTCAAGTTGATCTGGTAGTTCGGGCTCAGGACTAGAATAAAATGAGACATTTCTAGACCATCTAACATTTAATAAAAATAAGTTTACTTGAATGTATCATGGAAAGGGTATTGGCAAGGATACAGGACTGGTTCAGGTAGACAGAGATCCTTTTATCTTCATACAAAGACATGTCAAGTCACAAGAGTGTGTTTGAAAAAAGGGTGTATTGGCTTGTATCTATCAGGGATTTGGGGAATCTGTCAGGTCTGAGAAACCTTCATTCTTTATGGGTTAAGTTTTTATGCCCTAGATAATACAGGAAGTTGTACCAACAGTTTGAATCAGTGTCTTTCTAGAGAGAAATTAACCTACCCAAACTAACCTACACAAATGGTTGTAAGGACATTGCTAAACAACCCTAACCTCAGGGTGTGTTAAGTCTAGTGTAGACAGTACTGGAAGAAAAGCTAAATACAGAAAGAAAAAAACCCATAAAAACAGTTTTAAAATAATAATAATAAGACATATAATAGGCCTGAAACAATTACTGAATGTAGAAGGGAATGAAGGCCAGAAATTCCAGGCTATGCTTCTACCCTTTGGTCTAATATCTTAATTATCTAGTTTATGTGGTAGGTGATGACAAATCTTTGCAGTTTATAGTTAGTTTCCTTATGTAAAGTGGTGATTATGATAAGGAAGAGTGTCAGGGCAATGTGTCAATTAATAACATGTTTGACATAGTCAATGATCACAAGTCAGGATCTTTTGTAGTAAGGTAGATTAGAGGCTTCTTGAATGCCCTCTCTCCTGGTTCTGAGTCAATACCAAGGCTCACCTTATACTCAATGATTCTCATCCCACAGGCTATAACCTCACCTTTCTTAGACACTCTGTAGTCAGGGTGAGGGAGAGTGATTCCAAGTCTTTGATCTTTTGGGGGCAGGGTCCCTACTGAGGGACTTCTCTCTTCTTCCAAAGGAGGGGGGAGATAATGATTCACCTTCACCTTCATCTGGGATCTCAGGGTTGCCATCAATTTGGCTAACAGATCTCCTTTCTCCCAGGTAAATTCATAGTTACCATAATTATCCAGAAAAAGTTTCATGTCCTCATGTTGTTAGAAAGCAAGCATTCCTCCCTCCCTGATAATTCCAATTCTTGTTTTTCTAATTCTTTCAGGTAAAAGGGTGTCAGAACCATCCTAGAGGAAAGGAGATATACCATTTGAGTAGGACTTGAGCTATATTCTTGACGAATATGGAATTCTCCGAGGGGGCAGGAACCTTGATGCCTCACATGACTGAGGGAATAGAGAATAAGGAAGAACTTGAGAAAGTCAACTGGAACTATCTCTTAAAATAGTCTATCCTTTTTGGGTAGGTCTTACTGGAGTCCAGCTCTAAGAAACTACTGGACTGGAGAGCCTTCTCCTTTACTAGTGTGGTACTGATTTGTCAGATAGCTTCTCGAATGTAAGACACCCAACACCAAACATCAAGGGCATGAAAATGGAGCTGCTGCTTCCAGGATCTGTTTCAGCACTAAAAGTGCCAATTACCTAAAATGGTATATAGTTGGAATTCCAAGCAGATGTGATAGTGGTTAACCCAATCTCTAACTTTCTTCATAGTAAAGTAGGTTCCCTGATCAGATATAATGTTGCAGGGGACCCATAAGAAAAAGAACATGCTCTGTGAACTCTTTGAAGGTGGCAGCAACAGTGGTGGGTTTAACTGAAACTACAATGCCATGTACCTGGATCAGTAACAGCAGAGTAAGTAGGGCCAATCCTCCCCCCCCCCCTCAACATACTCCTTCTCAGATCTAGAAAGTACACTAGATGATAGTAGCTGAGTTCAGGTGAATCTAACTGGGTAGGGGGAGGGACAAACACACAGGTACGTTGCTTAGTCTCAAACTCAGGTCAGGATCTCACAGAGTTCAGACCAGGAAGAGAATGATCAGACTTGGCTTTGGATCATACCATTTTGGGAGTGCTGAAAGCTTGTAGGTCCTCAGCCAGAATTGTCCCTGAGATCCTGGAATAAGAAAATACTCAAAACTTTAAGAAAACAACAGAAAGACCTGAGAGGACACAAGCTTAGCCCATACACAGAACCCAATCTTAACATAAAGTCAAAAGTCAGAAAGCAAGGTGGAAAAATGAGCAAATGAAACAAGAAACCCACAGTAAAAAGATATAATAGTGACAGAGATACTTAGAATCCACAAACTTGGAAGAAGAGAATGACTCCAAAATATCTACAAAGTCTTTTAAAAATACCACTTGGACACAAGGTCAACTAGAATTACTTGAAGACATAATGCAAAAAATTTTTTTAAGGGTTTCTCTTTAAAAATATTTTTTCATAAATAAAATGAGAACACTAGAGGGAAAAGTTGGGAAAACCATGAAATAAAAGCCTAGACATTACATTTCAAGAACTCATAAAAGATAACTTTCCAGATCTCCTAGATCCAGAAAGCAAAAATAAAAATAAAAATAAATCTACCAGTTACCTCCTGAGAGAAATCCTAAAATGAAAACTCACAGGAATATTGTAGTCAAAATCCAGACCCTTCCAGGTAAAAGAAGAACACTACTGAAAGCAACAAGAAAGAAAAAGTTCACATACTAAGGAGCTACAACTGGAATCAAACAAGATTTATCAGCCACCACCAGAAAAGAAATGGAGAGCTAGAAGTACAATATTCCCAAAAAACAAGGATATAGGCTCATAATCAGGAATGACTTATATGGAAAAGCTGAGTATTATCATACTGGGGGTGGAGAGGGAGGGATTTATCTTTAATGAAATAGAGGACTTCCAAATATTTCTGATAAAAGGATCTTAGGAATTTTGAAGTGCAAACACAGGAGAAGAGAAATATAAAAAGTTACACATGAGTGAGCAAACATAAAGGACTAAATAAGGATAAACTGATCAGATATTATATAAAGAGATGATACATGTGTCCCCTCAGAACCCAATCATTATCAGAGATCAAAGAGGTAGTCTACTTCGATATCAAGCCACAGAGTAGCTCCAATGAAGATGAACACATTGTGGGGAGAGGAAGGAAAGGAAGGGTTGGGGAAAATTCTCACATAATTGAGGTATTCAAGTGGAAGTCAATTCATAAGAGAAGCAAGTGGTGCAGAAGGGTGATACTTGAACTTTGCTTTCATCTGAACTAGTTAAAGGAAGAAAAAAATACATGCACATAGAGTTGGGAACAGAAATACATTTCACTCAGGGAAACAGGAAGAAAAAGGGAGAAACAAGCAGCGGGAATAAAAGAAAGGGTAGAGCAATAAGGGAAAGATAAGGTCTAAGCAAACCAAATTCTAAGCTTGTACAAAAATACACTATATAAAATGTACAAAAATTTATAGCAGTACTTTTTTATGGTGGCAAGGAATTGGAAACTGAGGGGGTTCTCATCAACTGATGAATGGCTAGACAAGTGAAGGTATATGAATGTGATGGAGTACTATGCTCTAATAAATGATGAAAGAAATGGTTTTAGAGAAAGCTAGGAAGACTTGTATGAATTAATGTAGAATGAAGTTAACAGAACAAGAACAACTTATACAATGACAACAATAGTGTAAATTCAAATATCTTGGAAAAATTGAGGAATTCTGATCAACACAATAACCAGTTATGATTCCAGAGGACCCATGCGAGAAAAGTGATACATTCAGTGTAGATTAAGACTTTTTTTTGGACAAAGCAGTGTGACAGCTGTTAGATCTGTGGATCTTTCATTCCTCATGGATTAGGTATTTCATGCCTTATGTGAAAAGGAAATGACATCAGTTGCTTCCCTGAATCAATTAAGTTTCAAGAATGGTTTTCTTGTCTTTTGATAGAAGGGGGCCCAGCCTACACTAGGTAATTGTTACTTGTACCACATTTCTCACATTTGGAATGCATTCCTTCTTCATAACTTTCTCTTACAAGCTCTCATCTGAGGGCAATTTTACTAAAAGCAAACTAAAAAGAAGAGTCATAAGGCAAACTATCAGGAGTGACATTGTCGAAACAACAATCTTTGTGCTTACTTAGCAATGGAAAAGTATTTAAACTAGGAATGTACCAGATGATATATTGTGGAGCTCCAACCCTGCCTCCTCCTATTCTTCCCTTTCTGATTTTTCCCATGCCCAGACAGCAGCCTCCTCAATAGCCTCAATCAATATGCTGAAGTTTCTGTCTCCCACTCTGGATGGTGTTCATTTCTCCCTCTTCTGTTCAATGGAACATATACTTTGTGCCATTTGCCTCCAGTTCAATTTATAGTACTTGCCCTTGGCACAAAAAGTCCTAGTTACAGCTCTGATAAATGTTCTTCATTAACACATATTAAGGCAGGATAGGAGGTCAGGACAGCTGAGGATGAAGGATATTTTTAGTTGGAAATCAAACTAATGAGTTCATTAAGTCAGTTCTAAAATTTTAGTCAAAATCAGAAATGTTTGAAAACCAGGCCCTGTACAATGCAGTTCTCTGGTCTTAATATAATTTCTTGTGCCTGTGTTGCTTTTAAATTTTCCAGCATGGGTATAGCAGATTTTTTTTACATCAATATTTCAGTTATGCTAATTCAGGTTAGTCTCTTGTCAGATCTTCCCAGTCAAAAAAAAAGTTGCAACTTGAGACAATTATCCAGATGGTTCTGGTAAAAGTCAGGGTTTCAATTGCAGTAGGAGCTATGAAAAGACTCAGAAGAGATTGGGGCTATGGGTGGGAAGCAGAATAACCTAGGAAGTGTAACAGCCTCTTAAGTGCCTTCTCTTAGGTCCTGTTCACATCCCAATCTTTATCTGAATCATCTGGGAAGATATCTAATTCTATCACTGCAAGCATCTGGGCAACTTGTTCTTAGAGTCAGTCATCAGTGTTCCTTCCTGGAATCTCTAGAGCAGGAATTTGGTTAGTAACTGGTTTGTTTTGTGATTTTGGATCAGATCTTAAACTGTTTCTCCAAACCTCCTACTTTTCATGCAGTAATAGGGATCACCGTGCCTGACCTTTAATAGAATTGTCATTAGGAATAGCTCATCCGCATTATTGCAAAGCCTCTCTCAGCAATACAGTGTTCTTTAATGAGAAAAGGTCATCAAGGCCAGACCCAGATAGAGAAAGGTTAGCATAGAAATTCATGGTTCTGTCTGTACTGAGTTTGTAATTGGCTGCCCAGATAATCCAAAACCTTCATGGTGAATTGGATGTTTTTGTCCAAATTACCCATTTTACTTTGGCCATAGAGACCATCTAAAAGAAAACAAGCTAGATATAGACATTACTTCATTAAGAAGAGGAAAATAGTATTTTACTTTAAAAAAATTATCTTGACCTCCCCCAATTCATGTAAAAGGAGACTCTGAACAAACTTTGGAGCTACAGAACCCACAAAATGACACATAGAAGCTAACCTCCTGCTGAGGACAGCCCAGCAGGCCTGCAGGAATTGACCAGCACAGCACTCTGGGAGCCAACCCCAGCCCCATCCCAGCCAGAGGTTTTATCTCCAGAGTAAGCCTGACCAACCACCGGCTGGAGGGACTCCAGATCACCAGCAGCTGTGGCGTTCCAGAATTATCAACACATAGATACAAAGGACAAAGTGAGAGGTCAGTGCAGTGTGGACTTTGGGATCCAGTAGTTGCGGAGAGTGCGTTGGCTTTTGCACCCTGGGCAAGAAGCCACTGAGGAGCAGCAGCCATGCAGCTGCCAGCTGCCACATGACAGCTTCAGCTCCTGGCCTGCAGAGTGTAGGGCGACCAAGCCACCAGTCTGAGGGGTAATCGCTCTTGATTTAACCTGGTTGGATCTGGATTGCAGTCTAGGGTGGAGGTCCTGGGGTATGTGACCAGCTTGCCAGAGCATGTGGACGCTTCACAGAGGGCACCCAACTAATACCTTAAGCAGCTGAGAAAACCTCAGCATTTGGTACGAAGCTCCCCTGTCTGGTGGCAGAGTCCTACTGTGGCAAAAAGCCCAGGGGTCAAGTGACTGAGTGGCAACATGAGCAGGCAAAGGAATCAAAATAAACAGGGCACCCCAACTGTACACTCCTATTTTTGTGACAAAAAGGATCAAGCATGGAACAGGAGGAAGACAGTGAAGTCAGAACTCCTGTACCAAAACTTCAAAGAAAAATACTAGCTGGTTACAGGCCATAGAGGACCTTAAGAAGCAAATAAGGGAAGTGGAAGAAAAATTGGGAAAAGAAATGAGAACAATGCAAGAAAATTATGAAATGAGAGTCAACAGCCTGAATGAAGAAAATAACACCTTAAAAAATAGACTCACTCAAATGGCAAAAGAGGCTCAAAAAGGCAATGAGGAGAAGAATGCCTTAAAAAGTCAAATTTCTGGGGCGGCTAGGTGGCACAGTGAGTAAAGGCGCTGGCCCCTGGAGTTGGGAGGACCTGAATTTGGTTCCGGCCTCAGATACTTAACACACACACACAAAAACTAGCCGTGTAACCTTGCACAAGTTACTTAACCCCAATTGTCCTCCAAAAGGCAAAAAAAAAAAAAAAAGTCGAATTTGCCACATGGAAAAAGAATGTCAAAAGCTCACTGGAGAGAATCATTCCTTCAGAATTAGATTGAAGCAAATGGAAGCTAGTGACTATATGAGAAATCAAAATGCTGTTAAACAGATGCAAACAAATGAAAGAATAGGAGGCAATGTGAAATATGTCATTGGAAAAACCACTGACCTGGAAAATAGATCTAGAAGAGATAATTTAAAAATTATTGGACTAACTGAAAGCCATGATCAAAGTAAGAACCTAGAAATCATCCTCCAAGAAATTCTCAAGGAAAACTACCCTGATGTTTTAGAACCAGAGGGCAAAATAGAGGTTGAAAGAATCCACCGAACACTTACTGAAAAAAGATCCCAAAAAGAAAACTCCTAAGGAATATTATAGCCAGGTTCCAAAATTCCCAGATCAAGGAGAAAATATTATAAGCAGCCAGGAAGAAACAATTTGAATATTGTGGAAACACAATCAGGATAACACAGGATCTGGCAGCTTCTATGCTGAGGGATCAAAGGGCTTGGAATATGATATTCCAGAGGTCAAAGGAGCTGGGATGAAAACCAAGAATCACCTACCCAGCAAAACTGAGTATCATGTTTCAGGGAAAAAATGGTCATTCAGTGGAATAGAGGACTTTCAAGTATTCTTGATGAAAAAAACAGAATTGAATAGAAAATTTGACCTTCAGATACAAGAAGCAAGAGAAGCATGATAAGGTAATCAGGGAAAAGAAGTCATAAGGAACTTATCAAAGTTGAGCTATTTACATTCCTACATGGAAAAATGATCATTGAAACTGATGAAACTTTTCTCAGTATGAAAATAGTTGAAGGGAATATACACACACACACACACACATATATGTCTATACAGGAGGATATATGGGCATATGAATACATATGTAAATGTGTGCATATGTATGTTTATAGGTATACATAGATAGAGGGCACAGGACCAATTTAATAGGAAGGGATGATACTTAAAAGGTTAAATTAAGAGGTGAGAGAGGAATATAACAAGAGGAGATGGGGAGAGACAGAATGTGGTAAACTATCTCATATAGAAGAGGCAAGGGAAATTAGTTATAATGGAGGGGAAAAACAGGAAGGCAAAAAGGCAAAACCATATTCTCATTGAATTTGTCTCAGGGAGGGAATGACATACACACTAAATAGGGCATCTCACCCTACAGGAGAGTAGGAGGAAGGGGATGAGGGGGGGATGATGGAAGGCAGGGAAGGCTGGGGGGGAGGGAAGTTGGAAGCACCCACTTTTGAAAAGGGACAGGATCAAAGTAGAGAATAGAGCAAGTGGGAGGTGGGATATGAGGGAGGGAAGTATAGTCAGTCTTTTACAATGTATCTATTACAGTAATGTTTTACATAGCTACATATGCACACCTATACTGAAATGCTTATCTTCCCAGTAAGGGTGGGTTACAAGGGAGGAAGGGAATGAATCTGGAATTCAAAGTTTTAAAATCAAATGTTTTAATATATATATTATTAATACTATTTTACATGTAATTGGGAAATAAGATATACAGGCACTGGGGCATAGAGATCCACTGGAAAAGTCTAAAGGGGTATGGGAGAAGATATGGGAAAGAGCAGATTGGAGGAGGGGATATCCTGTGGGACCACTATTTTGGGGCAGTGGGTAGGGGAAAAATGGGGAAAAAATTTGTAACTCAAAATATGGCAGAAACGAATGATGTAAGAAGTTAATAAAGCATTTGAAAAAAATTATCTTATATTCAGAATATATGCATATATGTATATATATTTGATATATACATATATGTATATACATGTCACATAACTATATCTCTATATAATTATATTTATCTATAATTATATGTAGAATTATATAACTATACAGAAATAACTATATAACCATATAGTTATAACACACATACATATATATGCCATATAATTACCCTTAAAACTTCTCTCAACATATGTAACAGAGTTTGCCTCCACTCATAGCCTTAAGCTCTAGACGGAGATAAAGCCTTGCAAGAGGTCAGCGAGATTTTCAATGTAGTCATGGGAGCCTAACCCTACTGACTGGACTGTTCTGGATACTTCTTGGTCCCCCACTCCATTTTTCTCCCATGCTTTCCTTAGAACGTTGTTATATACAATTGTATTCCTTGATTTAGCTATCCACTGAGCCAGGAACATCAAAAGACAAGTGGAAAGAGATTAATGACATCCTTATTAACTGAAAAAACATTAACCCAACCACAGTCACCAGAAAAAAAAATGGAGAGAGAACCTAGATCCGTACCCAGAGTTAGATGGTGAACTTACTCTTAGACCATCCATATACCTACACATTTACCTCAGATATATGTATATATATTATATATGTTGAGCCTCTCATATAGATATGTGTATACACAAATGTATATGCATATACAGTATAATTATGTATGCTGAACCTCTAAGATACATATGTATATAAACACAATTATGCATGTATATAATCATGTGCATACTGTCCCCAAAGTCTTAGTACAATTTAAAGCTGTAGTATGAAGTAGCACAAAGACTTTTGTGACATGCTGTCTCTGTAAATGTGCATATCAAGGCATTGTCATTAACCATTACTAAGTGTTGGTTGTTATCATGACTTACCTGAGTATTTAAAGAACTTCCATTGTTGTTATTTTTCGGTCATACCCTATCTTCTTCTCTTCTGAAGTCTCCTTGAGGGCTGGGGATATTCCTGTTCTCTAGAAGGCTATGTTAGAGGGGGCCTTGATAACCTGGAAAGATTTTGACAGTGGACAGTGGTGTCTTGTGTACTTATTGTCTGAAGACCAAGCTGATTCAATTCAGCTTTGAGACTCATCACCTAGCCAACCTCTGGCACAGCTGCTTTCTGAGAACATCTACTATGGTCACATGATCATATATTTAGAGTTGCAAGATACCTAAGAGTCCATCAAGTACAACCTCATCATTTTACAGATGAGGAAACTGAGGTACAGAAAGGATAAATTACTTGCCCAGTGGCTCAGCTACTAAGTGTCTGAGGCAGACGGGATTTGAAGTCAGTTCTTTCTGGTTCTGAATCCAGGACTCTATATACAACCCTAGGCTGCTCTGTCTTTATCTTTGACAGGTGCTAAAGGCAGATGATGAACCAAGTCCATAAATATTGTATTTTCAGTTATGTGCATGACAATCCTTCATCAATTCAAAGGTACACCTCTTCATTAAGGTCATTTTAATTCCAATTTAGAAATAGGAATGTTGTATGTGATGGGAATGGTACCTATGTTCCTTATTCCCTGCCCTTCTATGTCCATGAGGTTTTCCCTTTCCTCAGTGGAAAAAGGTTGTTAGGGGTGAGAACACCATCTTGGAGAGGGGCAAACCAACCCATGTCCACATTACCTGCTCCAAAGTCAAAGCAAGGGGTCAAAACCAAGTCAACAAGCATTTATTAAGTATCAATAATATGCCAGGAACTATGTCCAAGCAGGGATGAGAATGCCAATCATATTAAAAACCAGTGGAAAAGACAACAGAAAATTCTCAGAGAATTCTGGGACAAGAGAATAGGTGATCTTGGTTATTGACACAGGCTTAATGGATGAATTAATAATTAAGTAATACTTTGTACTTCCTTTTCAATCAATAGAGTGAACACTTCTTACTCACTCCCCTCTCCCAAATGCAACCATAATTGCCTTATGTGTGCTGCTGCAGGTGTTTTTTACATCTTTATCTCTCAAATTGGAGTCATCTAGGCTGCACAGTGATACTGCCAACAAATACTTGTTTATTGTGGGAGTGCACTTAGTCATGGCCATGTTAGTGTCTGTTTGGAAGCTTGAAGTCACTCACTGACTGTGATGCCACGAAAATAACTTTTAGACACACGGCCCATAAATGAATCACTGGCAGTTCTCTCTACCACCTGCTCCCAATCCCAGGCTTATAATAGGAGTTCTTGAGGAGGAGAACATGTTGATGCATCCCCAATGTATTGTTACAACGTGGCAACGTTGGGAGATGGATGAGCTGATATTAATTTGAATTTAACATTTATTTTGGAGATCCTTTTTTTTTTTAAATCAGTTTCCTCCGTAGGTGACTTGTAAATAGAGCATATTCTTACCTAGAGCTGAGCATTGGTTTTAACCAACAACTCTTTCAGTCTATTCAAAGCTAGGGATCCTCATTGGTTTTAACCAAAAAAATCCTCATTATAATTAAACTTGGAAAAAAGGACAAAATTATTTTTCCAGAAAGAAATATAATAGTCAGCACTATCCTCTAATAGTATGAGAAAGATAAATAATGTGCTCATTGTATTTGAAGGATGTCTAGTTAGTAGAATGCTCGAGGGCCATTTAAAAAATAACATAAATAATGAATAATGCACAGTTCTCATCTTCTTCAAGATCAGGCTCAAAACTTTCCTATTTCAAATTTACCTCATCCAAACTAGAATCATTCCATCCTTTCAGCATTCATGTATTTACTTTCTACTGTACTTATATACTCCCACAATCATAAGTAGCTTCTTATACTGCTTTGCAATTGATTTTGACTATGTGGGAAATTGGGTCCTCATCTGGACTGTGAGCTTGTGTAATAGGAATGTAAATTTTAAAGATCTTCCCTGCTCCTAGGCTAAAGTGCACCTGAAGCCTGGGGTGGGAGGCTTGTTTTTCAGTAGATACTTTTTGATTGGCCAGTGGGTCAATAAGGTTGTTACATTCTCTGAGCCAGGAGAAGGCTATATAAGCCCTGATGTGTAGCTTTGTTTTGGGGCTCACTTTGAGAAGTGTTCTGTGATTTGATATGGATTCTGGGAAGCCGTTGTCCTGATCCCCCGGCTTTGAAAAACCCAGATGTTGAAAGCCAGATGTTGATTTGGTATGGATGTAATGGTTGGACAGTTTGGGAAGCTGTCTACTTGATCTGTTTCTGTCTTGATAATTCTGCCTGTATGCTTTGAAGTTCGGGGTGCTGACCTTTTCCCCCTGAACAAGGTAAATGATATATGTCTGACTGATTAAAGTAAACTTGTTAACCCATTTTGAGTTGCTTTCCTTTATCAAAGCAGATTCAAGAACCTGTGGTGTAGCAAAACCTGAGGATGCTTGGGGTGCTTGCTGCTACAGCTTGTGGCATTTGTCACCACTGTAATAGAATGGAATAGGCCCAGCACACCACTTAGTCACTAATTACACACCCTAGATAGACCAACTCTATAATTTTGGTGGCTATGACCAGATAGCAGTGGTACCTTGCTATGTAACACTTGTCAACAAATTTACATTTCTTCAGATATGAATAATAGAATAATCATAACAAAATGTTAGAGCTAGGAGGAATCACAGAAGTTTCTAGTTTGATTCCTTTATTTTTCAAGTGAGGAAATAGATTTATAGAGGGATTAAATGACTTTCCTTTATTGACTAGACAATAGCAGAAACTGGACATGACCCCAAGTCTCCTGATTCTTTAAAGATCCAATGCTTCAAAAATAAAAATAAAAACAACAGAATCAAGTTATTATTGCTAAGATAACATAATAAATTAGATATGTAAAATAAGAAACAACAGAAATGTCAATAATAGCTAGTATTTCTAAAGCACTTTAAGATTTGCTAAGTTCTTTACAAATATTATCTCATCTGATTTTCACAATAATCCTGAAATATAGGTGCTATTATTTCCCCTTTTTTACTTATGAGAAAACTGAGTCACTTGGTCAGGGTCACATGCCTAGTAAGTGAATGAGGCCTTATGTAACTTAGGTCTTCTTAACTCCAAGTCTAGAACCCTACCCACTGTAGCACCCAACTACTATATGAATGCTAGACTGAGTCCAGCATAGTGAACAGAGAACTGACCTCAGAGTCCGTCAACAGGATTTGGGTTCAGATGTTGCCTCTATCATATACTGGCTGGTGGGGGGAGCTCAGGTGTTCCTATCTTTGAGGCTGTCTTTGGTTCCATTATACTATGCAGCCTCTCTAAAAGGGTTTTCAAAATGTCACCTCTTGTTACTTGACATCAACGATAAGAAGTCCAATATCTGAAGGCTCTATTTTCGTTCTTTCTTTACTTTTGCCTCACCCATAACTACAGGCACTGCTTCTAAACCATTAAGAAATACATACTTGAGGCCCTGGAGTCAGGAGGACCTGAGTTCAAATCCAGCCTCAGACACTTAACACAAAAAAACTAGCCGTGTGACCTTGGGCAAGTTACTTAACCCCAATTGCCCTACCTTCCCCCCCTGCAAAAAAAAAATACATACTTGGGGAAAATAGCTGTTGTTCAATGATGGATAAGAGCACTTGGCTCCCATGAACCAGGTATGAACCATGAACTCCAGGCTCAGAATAAACAGACTCTGGTGTCTGCTCAGGTTCCCAAAGCCACAAGGCTTTTGCTCTCTCCTGATAATTAAGACCTAGCATTTATTTAAGGCTTGCAAGGCACTTTACAAATATTATCTCCTTTGATCTTTACAATAACCCTGGAGGAAGTTGCTATCATTACCCCCATTTTACAGATTAGGAAAGAGGCAAACAGAGTTTGAGTGACTTCCCAGGGTCAAACAGTTAATAAATATTTGAAGTTGGATTTGAACTCAAATCTTCCTGACTCCAGGTCCAGAACTTCATTCAAGGTACCACTTGATTGCTGTCTCAAGCCACAGAGAAACTTTACTTGGTTAAAAACTAAATTTTAAGAGGTTTTTGGTTAAGATAGTGATGTGAAAGATAACAGGTCAACTGAGGTTTCCCACAGAAACCTCAACAAATATCCGAAAAGGGCTCCAGAAAGACCAAGGATAAATAAATCCCAAAAAGAAATAGATGTAAGTTCTTTCATCTGGACTTTTTATTTTTTTGCTATTTATACATTTTCAGTTGTGTCTGACTCTTCCTGACTCCATTTGGGATTTTCTTGGCAGAGATACTAGAGATGTTTGCCATTTCCTCCTCCAGCTCATTTTACAGATGAGGAAACAAACCAAACAGGGCTAAGTGACTTACCCAGAGTCATACAGCTTGTAAGGGTTTGAGGTTGGATTTGAACTCAGGAAGATGAGTCTTCCTTATTTTAAGTCCAGTTCTCTATCCATTGTACCACCTAACTACCCTCTACCAGACTAGAACTACACAAAAAAGGCCTAAAGGTGACTCAGGTTGATTGAAGGCTTGAACCTTGGAAGTAATTTTCAACTCAAGGCAATATGAATTGTGGAGTCAAAGGAGAGTGATCTTATGCCCCACATTTTATTTCATGCTCACTTCTTTGTGTACTGTTAGAACCTAGAAAATTTTATCCCAGACCATTACCAGTTGTCTTTACTTTTGTCTTGCCATTAGACTTTGATGACTCTGGAGGAAAGACTGAAGCTGATAACTCTGTGAAGCTCTGCCTCACTTAAATCCAGTTCACAAAAATCAAGACATCAAACCTCATGATGTCATTGGGCCTCCTTGAGAATGAAGAACAAGCAGCAACAATTATACCAGAGAAATAAGTTGAGGCAATAAAAGGAAGATATTCCTTCAATGGACCTGCAGCAAACCAATTCTTTGTACAGAGGCATTGCAAGACAATGCCAATCTTAAAAATTGAGTCTGAATTCTCAATATAGCCTGTAAGAAACAAAATGGCAGACAGAATCATCCCTAATAGTTTACACAGAGATAGGGCCTATCCAGGTACCCTTTAGAATACTGACAGCCAAAACAAGAGTAAAGGACAACTCAGTGTCTGGATACCACTGGATTAGGACTTTATAAGAGGTCTGGTACCAAGATGATCTCCAGTATCCCACAGGGACCCATCAAGATTATAGTAGGGTACAGTAATAACTTCCAATTATTGTGAACAACTGTGAAAAGAAAATGAGAACAAAGTTTGAAATGTCAAATGGACTATCAGGAGACTGAGACAGAAGCCAGAAAATTGAGGTGAAAAGTGGTACCTGATACTAGTCACTTCATCCAGATTGACAGTGTCAGTGACTCGACTACAGAGGGATGAGACCAATCAAGCTCTACCCAACTCATTCAAAAGTGTCAGAAGGCACTACTCTGAATACCAAATTCAATCTAGGGAGGGAGACTGAAAATATGAGAAGACAAAAGAAGAAGCCAAGCACAATGAAGAAATATTAGGGGAAAGAGAGACTTGAGTACACTTATAAGAAGGGAATGGCTCTATAACAATTATAAACAGAACCTCAGAGAAAAGAGTGGCTTTGCCACAAGGATTATAAGGATGTATGGAGGAAAAAAATATTAAAAATGAAATGAGTTTTGGAGAAAACAATTAGAGAAGAATAAGTAGCTTAGAATAGAAAATGGAAAAAATTTATTTAAGAAGTGGTCTCCCTGAAAATCAGAATGGAGTATCAATGGTCCCATGAAATAAGAACTATTAGAACAAAGCAAAATAAAGGGGAAAAACTAGAAGAAAATGTATGATATCTCATAAAAATCAACTGACCTGGAAAATAGGTTGAAAAGGGATAATTTAGGAATCATTCTAATCCCTAAAATTCATTAAAAAACCAAACTTGGACACTATACTTCAACAAATCATAAAATAAATCTAGCAGCTCTATAAGAAAAGGAGGGAAAAATGAAAATAAAAAGAATACTATTATGATCTAATTGAAGAAAAAACTGAAAACACCTAGGACTATCACATGCTAGCTATTATTATATTATAGCCAAAATTGGGAGTTTCTAAGTCAAAGAAAAATATTAAAAGCAGCCAGAAAGAAAGAGTTCAGGTACCAAGGAACCACAATCAGGATCACAGAAGATTTAGCAGCAGTAGCAACATATTCTAAGAAAACATCTTGGAATATGATATTCTAAAAGGCAAAAGACAAAGGGCAACAAAGTAAAATTGAGTGGTATCTTTAACCAGTAAAAACTGAGTCTAATTCTACTAGGGGGAAATAGATATTTAATAGATTAAGGGATTGTCAAACATTCCTGATTAAAACAACAGAGCTGAATAGAAATTTTGAAATGTAAACATGAAGCAAGAGAAACCTAGCAAAGTAACTACATTTTCTCAGTGGGAAGGGATCAATGATAATGAAATGCTTATATTCATTTAGGGAGAAAAAATGATAGAAAGAATCTTAATGTTTTCAAAGACAAAGTTAAACAAAACACAGGGCCTAGTTGAGGGAGGGGGGCCTTGTTCTGTTTTGTTGGTTTTAAGAAAGTGCAGAAAAGGGGAAGAGAAAAGGAATATATTGAGCAAGAAATGAGGTTGTGGTTCAGTCATTTCAGTTGTGTCCTATTCTTCATGTCCATATTTGATGTTTTTTTGACAAAGATACTGGAGTGACTTTGCAATTTTCTCCTCCAGCTCATTTTACAGATGACGAAACTGAGGCAAACAGGATTAAATGACTTGCCAGGGTCACACAGCTAGTGAGTCTCTGAGGTCAGATTTGAACTCAGGAAGATGAGTCTTCCTGACTCCAGGCCTGGCTCTAGGTGCCACCTAGTGGCCTAGGCAATGAGGGTAAGGCACTTATTTCTCACAAATGGCATGTATGAGACAAAGAGTATACCATAGAGGGATGGGGGGAAGGGAGCTGGCATCTCATGATCTTAACTTTTATCTGAACTGGATAAAGGAAGGTGAAGGCATCCACATATTAAACCCGCCAGGGAAATGGAGAAGGGCGGGTCAAAGACAGAAAAGAAGGGAGTACAGTCACAAGGAGAGAGAATAGTCACAAGCAAAATAATCTTTAACGATCTTTAACCCTCTGTGACAAGAGAGTTGATCATGAATGGGGGATTAAAAAGAGAGAAAGAAAATATAAGAAATACAGATTGGGTCTGGGTCAAGTGAAAAAAAAAAGAGGGTGAGAAATAGGAAATGAGTACTTCAATTATAGATTACTAGTGTTGATACGATTCCAAATTTTGAATCTTTCTCTATTCCCCTGTCTTTAAAGTGGGACTGGAAGGAAAAGAGGGGCATGGGGGAAGTATGAGAAGATATGATTGAGGAAAATACATAATTAACAATTGTAACAATGAACATGAATTGAATGATCTCACCAATAAAATAGAAGACAGTAGTAGAAGGGATTAGAAATCAGAATCCAGCAAGGTGCTGTTTACAAGAGGCACACTTGAAACACAAGATTCCCACTGAGTTAACATGAGTGGCTGGGGCAGAATTTATTATATAATTCATGAAAATTAAAAAAAAAACCCAGGGTAGCAATCATGATCTTAGAGTTGGCAACAATAAATATAGACATCTTTAAAAGACATAATTGGAGAAACTACATTATGCTTAAAAGTACCATAAATGATGGAATGATAGAAATACTAAACATGTATGTACTGAATGGCATACCATCTAAGTTCTCAAAGGAAGAACTAATTAAAATGAAAAGAGAAATGGATAACAAAACTATAATAGTTGGAGGACTTCTATTTCCTTTCAGACTGAGACAAATCATATAGATATACAAACAAAAAAGAGAAGTTGAGAAGCTGAATAGAATTTTAGAATGGTTTGATAGAATAGATCTCTGGAAATTACTGAAAGGTCAGGGAAAGATATATACACATATTTTTCCATTTTTCATTTGTTTAAATTTTTTTTCAATTAACGAGCATTTTCTCTCTCACTTTCTCTTTCCCATTCAAAAAAAAACTCTTTCCCATTCAAAAAAAAAAAAGAAAGGAAGGAAGGAATGTAGGAAGGAAGAAAGGAAAGAATAAGGGAAGAAGGAAAAGAAAAAGAAATACAAAACCATTATTATAAATATGTAAAGTCAAGCAAAACTACCACATTGGAAATCCTGCCCTGGCCCTGGTTATGGATAAATGTGGGCCATGGCTCTTATCTCTCTCCCCCTCCCATCTGACTCTGTGACCTGTGGGTAGGGCAGTACAAGGAATGCCTGTAGTGTTCTGGTCTTTTGCAGTCAGCAAAGTGTTATCCACAAACAGGAATATCTAAAGGGCCTCACTATCCATAGGGAATCAATCCCTCTTGGACTTGGATCTCCTCCATCATAATAAAAGACTGGAAAGACCAAAATAGTGTGAGAACTGTATATGAAGGACACATCTCCTGAAGAGTCCCTTTCTACTTAGCCTTCACTAAAGAAGATAAAGAGGGGAAGAGACAGTCATACTTTAATCATGGCTCTACTCCTGACTTTCCAGTCTTTTATACCTGGTCACCGCAGGTATTTCCTCCAATCCACCCCACCTTGTGCTGTTCAGCTCAATTTTTTTGGTGCTGTAAGTTCCTCAGGGTTAAGTGCTAACTTCCTTTTCACTTCTATTTGAATTCCCAGCACTTAGCATAGGGCCTGATATACAGTAAGTGCTTAATAAATGCTTTATTTAATGTCTAACTCTGAGACTTGAGTCCATCTTTTCACTATTAAGAGGTAGATAGCATACATTATCACTGGTCTCCTAGATGATGGTCCTAGTCAGTGGTCTTGAGTTTATTTCACAATTGTTCATCTTTATAAGGGAAGAAGGGTGGGGGGATGAACATTTATATAGCACCTAATAAGTGGCAGTCACTGTGCAAAGCACTTGTAAATGTCTCATTTGATCCTCACTACAACCCTGTAAGCTAGGTGTTATTATTATCCTCTTTTCATAATTAAGGAAACTTAGGGAAAAAGGTTAAGTGACTTACTTGCCCATGTCAGATAGCTAGTAAGTTTCTGAGGCCATGTTTCAACTTAGGTCTTCTTGACTCCAGGCCCAATACTCCATCTACTGGCCTACCAACTGGCTCTCATGTAATGTTGTTGTTAACGTCCTGTTTCTACTCATTTCACTCTATATCAGTTCGTGTAAGTCTTCCCAAGGTACTCGAAAACCACCCCATATATTTATCTATGTCTATGAAATATAGTAGAAGGATACAAAATAATCCCACAGAATCATAAACCTTTATATTGCCAAAAAAATCTAGCAGAAGTAGAAAGAAAAATGAATTCCATCAAAATAACTATAGAATATGTAAAATATGTTGGAGTCCCTTTACCAAGATATGCAAACAGGAATTATATAAATATAACTTCAAAACAATCCTTAGAAGAAATATTCTGTCTCTATAGTCTTAAAGAAAGGCTTAAATAATAGGAATGGAATGAATTATTTATGGTTGAACCATGACAATATAATAATGACAATGCTGCCTAGATTAATTTATATTTTTCCCATGCAAATTAAAAATTCAAAAATTATTTCAGAGAAAATTATAAGAAAATTGATCTGCAGGAACAAAAGGTCAATATTCTCAAGGGAAATAATGAAAAGAAGTATGAAGGAAGGGGGCCTGGAAGTGCCAGATCTCAAAATATACTATAAAGCAGTAATCATAAAAAACTTTGGTGATTATTTAAATATAGAAAAGTTGATGAATGGAATAGATATTGTCAACAAGATTCAGGAGCAGTAAAGCATATGCTTATACAGAAGCATCATGTCCAATACACACAAGGACACAAATACCCAGATTAAGGATTCACTCTTCAACAAAAATGGCTGGGAGGATTGAAAATAAGTATGGGAGAAATTGTCCTTCAGATAACATCTCTGGAGCTAATGATACTGTGACCCTATATCATACCAAAATATGTGGCATGTCTTGTTCAAAATGCTCAGTGCCTATGTTGTTAGAACCCCATACCACATACTACAGTAACCTCCAGATGGTTATGTGAAAGTGATATTTTCACAGTCATGGGTGGGGAAGGTTCTTGACCAAACAAGGGATAGAGGAGATCAGAGAACATTAATTGGAAAGTGCTTTGAAAAATAAATAGTGTCATTAGAATAGTATGGAAAAGCATTAACTTCAAAAAAAATTTGTAGTAAATTTCTCTGATGAAGGTTTGCTATCTAAGACATGAGGAATGTATACAAATATATAAGAATCAGAGCCATTCCTCGATAGATAAATAGATAGGTTACAGGAAAAGCCAGTACTCAAAGGAAGAAATCCAAGCTAAAATGTTCAAAATCATTAATAATAACAAAAATGTAAATTCAAAAACCCCAAGATTCCACCTGACAGCTATCAGATTGGCAAAGATAACAAAACATTTTAAAATCACAGCTGTTGGGGTTACTCTAAAAGAGCAGGCATAATAAATGCACTACTGATAGACTATAATTGGTATGACCATTTTGCAAAAGTTTTGAACTATACCCAAAAAGTCACTAACTTGTGCATTCTCATTGAAAACCACCCTCCTAGGCACATGACCCAAAGATATCAAAGCCACAGGGAAAGTAGTCATATGTATATGCACATGCATGTATGTATGCATATTTGTTCTCTATCATATATCTATGTACATATATGTGTCTCTATCTTTCTATGTATCTCAGTACCTTTTTGTTGTAATGCATGCTATTTGTTTTAATGAGGCTATTGTAGCAAACAAAGAGAAACAAAGTGAGAGCCTATCATTTGGAGGAAAATTGAACAAATTGTATTATATGAATACAATAGAATATTATTGTGGCATAAGAAATAATGAAAGTAACAGATTCAGAGAAACCTGTTCAGACATGTATGATCTGACACAGAATCTAAGCAGAATCAGTGGAATTATTTATAAAATGGCCACAATATTGTGAAGGAAAAACAACTTGGAAAGACTTAAGAACTCTCAGATACAATTACCTATTGATGGAGATGTGATGAAATAATAGTATAATAGTCTAGTAGTATATGGGCAAAAAAAGGATACATATTTTCAAACATGACTGACATGATGCAAATTTGGTTGTCTTGAATATACTTATTTGTTAAAAGAGAGAGTTTTTATTCAATGGCTGGGGGAAGAGCTATAGATTGTAATATTAATGCAAAAAAAGGAAGAAAGAAAAGAATCTTAACGAAACATTTTAAAAATATGCAGGAGAAGGCAGAAGAAAGTTCAGAAGGAAAGCAGTACAAAATCGATACTACCACATTAAATATAAAACATTTTAAAATCAAACTACATGTAGTAGATTTCATATGCAATCCTATTTATCTGTTATTTTGTGAATATGGAAATATTCTTGGGGGTGCATATTTTCTCATTCAGAATAAAAAACCATGAAATTTAAATGTAAATTACATGGCAATCATTTAGCCAATGCCTCATTACAATGTTCTCCTGTCAAGAAAGATCTTTCTATCTTAGGCTTGTTGAATGACTGACTCTGAAGCCACCTTATAACAACTTAAAAAACACACATTTTATTTGTCTTTTCCACAGCAGGAAGTTTTTCTTTTTCTAAATTTGGTCTTAAAGAGACTTTATTCTTTTCTCTCTTTCTTTCTTCTGAACATTCCTCACCACACTGTAAACATAACAAAAAAAATTCACAGTCAGTTCCTCAAAAAGGCACTTGGCATGTCTAATCCTTTTGTAACTACCTACTTTTCCTCTTTCCCTGCCCCAGTCATAGAATGCTTAGTATAACATTTAATTCTTCTCATTTTAAAAACAATGTCAAAACCAAAAGAATTTGAGGTACAAATTATTCGCTTTGTTCAATTGTACTTTTGTGACTTTGTACTTTTAAAAATTTGGGCTGGTGAAGTGGGCATTCCTGAGACTATTAACTTCCTGAATAGTGTTCTAGCATGAAAAAAGAGGTATACAGTTGAGAATGAGGCCTAGCTCCGACTCTAAGGAGACTCTCAGGACTTGGTAGCTACGGGCCTGCTTAACTGTTCAAAGCTTCAGTTGCCTTATCTGTAAAATGGAGGCAATAATAACTATAACACCTACATCTTCAGATAGGAATAATAAAAACTGTGCATCATTCATACCTGAAGCAGCATGGAGTGGAAGGTAGTGAGCTGTGACATGGAGGCAGGAAAATCAAGCATTGGAGTCAGGAAAACTTAGATTCAAGGCAGGTTTGGACCCTGGCTGGCTGTGGGACCCTGGGTAGGTCTCTTACCATGTCAGTGCCCCAGACAGCTCTCTAGGTGCTGACCTTCATTGTGTAAGCTTAATTCATATATATGAGCTGGATTTATATCATAGACCCCAAATTAATTGTGATTCCATACTTAGAAGGGTACATGATTACGAAATCATTCATGCTTTATGCCCCTAGTTTAAATGCAAAACTCTGGAACAATGAGATGCCAGTTGAGCTTCTAGCTAGGAAAGGTCCCTCTCTCAGGGGCTTTTGTTGCATTCTCAGGATGCTAACAAAGACACACGTTTCCTTGAAGGCATAGATATCCTGCCTGTAAGCCTGGCTCCAAGGTTGCCATGACTCAAACATCAGGTCTGGCGGTGATCACTGCAGTCTCCTAAAACTGGAGAAAAAAAAAGAATGCAAACAAACAAACCGGGCCTAGTTCCCAGAGACAGGAAATTATTTCCCCCCATTTGGTTCATTCCATGGCCCCTGTGCTGTTGGTGGACTGTGATCTTCACCCATTAGATGTAGTAGGAAAGAAGGCTCAAGAAAGAGTGACTGCCTCAGACTGGCCAGTTTTAAAGATGAAGGCTAGTAAAGATGATGGTTACACCATCAATCAAAGCAGAAAACTACCATCCATGTGGCAGGAAAATCAGAGCACTTCTAGGCAGTCAAGACAAGGCCGAAGTTCAGTGCAAACCCCTTTACAATAGTATAAAATTGTGGGGAGGGGCGGAGCCAAGATGGTGGAATAAAAGCAGAGTTTGCCCCCAAACTCCTCCAAATACCTGTAAAAAATGACTAAACAAATTCTAGAGCTGCAGAACCCACAAAATGACAGTGAAACACATCTCCAGCCCACCAGACTGGAAGACCCACAGGAAGGATATATCACACTGGGCTGGGAACAGAGCGCAATCTGTCGTGGGCTGCTCGAAGAGGCTGGAGCAGGCCTCAGGGGACTGAATTGCTGGCAGCTGTGGTGATTTCCAGACTTCTCAACCAACAAATGCTGAGAACAGCATGGAAAGTCAGCGGGGGAGCTCTGTGGGACCTGGGTGAAAGAGGAGCTGAATTCTGCATCCCAGGGCAGTAGAGGTGGCCCTGGTCACAGCAGTGGCTGCTTGTGGAGCTCTGGGCCCACAGACAGTGGGGGATCCAGCAACTGATACAAAACCCCCAAAAGCCTGGGACAGTACACCTACCCCCACTCCCATTCCCACTGGAAGCAGAATCCTGCCTTGACAGGGAGTTAGAAAATCAAGGATATGGCTGGGAAGATGAATAAACAGCATAAAAAAGAAAAAGTCAGACTACAATAGTATAAAATTTAGAAAATGTATTCTTAATAGATTATATTTAAGAAAGGTGTGTGTGAGGCACTCAGGGAAGGCTAGCACATCTGGTGTGAAGGCTTGCCCTGCCCTTTTCAGGGCTGCTCATAGAAACCTTTGATTTCTACCTGTCACCCAAACACCCATCTGTGGCTCCAGGAAGCTGTAGCAGGTGCTGCAGCCACAGTTTGGTAAGACCATTTCAGCAGAATGGTTGAAACCAGGTTGAAGGTAATGGACAAGCTCCAGATCTGTTGGTGTTAGGGGAGTGACTAGTCCAAGCATGTGAAGACCTCCCCAGCAGAATGGAGGGATGAGGAACAGCCCTGAAGGTGGCTGAAGCAGGTGCTGTAGAACACTTAGAGCTTGGTCAGACATGGAAGGCCCCGAGGTCATCTGCTGTAGTCCAGGCCATTGCCAGTTATCTTGACGCAAGACTGATGACTATGGAACAGACTGAGCAACTCTGCCTCACTTAAATCCAATTCACACATAAGTCAAGACATCACTCCTTGACGTCATGGGTCCTCTTCAAAAATGAAGGACAAACAACAAATTGAAGAAAACACAAGTATGGGGCAGGTTAAAGCCCTTCCATTGCTCTTCTCCATAGAGGGTTTCTCTCTACCCTGCTGCTCGTAGAAAAGAAGAGCCCAAGATAAAAGCAAAACAATCATATGCACTTTCCACCTTCATCTCTCATGCTCTTACAGATATGACCAACACCAGCTGCTGTGACAGGAAGGCTGTCACCTTTCTCCTTTTCTCTCTTCCTTCTTCTATTCAGCACTTCTTAAAACTGTGAGTTATGACCCCACGGGATTGCAAAAAATTTGGCAACAGTAAGAGGCTTATGAACGTGCAGCCAACAAAAATGACTTAAAAATCAAATACATAATGAATCCAAGGTGTTTCTTGCAGCGCTTGCTCTTGTTATATCCTGCATCTGCACTGCAGTCTTGGTTCTGAACACAAAGTGTGCACACTTAGCACTGTGCATGTCCTCAGGTCACACAATGCCAAGGAACGCTGCCAAAACATGAAAAAGCATAGCGAGTTGGAAAAGTTTAAGAAACCTTGTTCTAGAGTCCCCCAAACTCTCACCTTTACCTTATGCAAAAAACACTCTAGGCTACTCCTTCCTTCCCTGATCTCACATCTCTTCCTATATCATCATCATCATCATCATCATCTTCTTCTTCTTCTTCTTCTTCTTCTTCTTCTTCTTCTTCTTCTTCTTCTTCTTCTTCTTCTTCTTCTTCTTCTTCTTCTCTTTCTCCTCCTCCTCCTCCTCTTCCTCCTCCTCTTTCTCCTCCTCTTCCTTCTTCTTTTCTTATTCTTATTATTGGGAAAGACTCATCATCCTGCACGATCACTCCAGACTTGGTACTCTGCCTCAACACTTCCCTACTCCAAAACTCCAATTTTAGGAGAGAGTTCGTCCTAGAACATCTCATTTCTCATTTGGCTGCACTACTCAGGGACATCTCTGACTTCTCAAAGTGGCCCAAATCAGACACTTTCCTCCTTTTCTCCTGCCCCTGCTTTTCATCTTCTTTTTGGGTGTTGTCCTACAAGGAGATTGTAGACTCCTTGAGAGCAAGCACTGTCTTTCCTTTTTTCAATGTGGAGCCCCCAACACTTACCACAGTGCCTGGAACATAGTAAAGTAAGTATTAAATGTTTATTGACTATGACTGTGGCTTCTCAAACTGGGAAGAGCTACAAATCCGAGGGTGTTTTATGGCCAGCCAGGCTTTTGCTAGAGGTGTTGTCAAAACTTGACATTAAGTGCTGGTAACTTGGGTCCAGTCAGAAGTGATGCACATTACGCAATGTTTATTGCAAAGGTGGGTGTAAATGCCTAGGGCCAGGGATGGTGTTGGGCAAGATTGATGGGAGCAGTCTGCCAGGAACTGTTCATGCTTACAGGGGTGCAGGACCACCCCATTAAGGCTACTGGATCATGTGTCCCTTTGGGCAGAGTCAGGTGGGCTCTCCCATCCCACTAGAAGTCAGCCTTTGTGACCAAGCTGGTTGGTCTGCTCTGGCTAAGGCTAGCTGACCAGTGGACAAAACCTTAGGTTTTTCTAAATAGAAGGGTGTAATAATGTGTAAAGGGAGGTGCTGGAGCTTTATCTGGGGTGCAATGTGAGCTCAGACAGTACCTTGGGACCCGTTAAGCTTATCTATACAAGACATGCCTAGATGATGTAACCAGGGTGGGTAACTACGGCCATGCTAACTTATATGTTTCTTTTTAAATTTTAAAAATTTAATTAAAAAAATAAAAAAAGGAGTTATCTTGATAAGTATATGGGGGGGGCACATGCCTTGCAGTTACATTCATACATAATATGGGAGCTTTAGGAATTTCATAGAGCCTTCTGTTGTTATAATTGCTTTGGTAAAGGAAATTCATCACTACTGCCAAAGAACTCACCAGTCCTGTACAAAATAGACAAACCAAAAAAATAAACCTTAAAGGGTTTTAGGGTGAAGAGCACTTTGTAAGCTTGAGGTCACTATATAAATATAAGTGCTATTATTATTGGACACAACCTATAATTAAAGTGAATTGTCACAGCTCTCAGAAGCAGGAAGCAGCTAAAAGGCATATTCTGTAATTAGAAGGTGGTAATGACATCAGAAGATCTACCTCTAGGCTTTGTGTATACAAACAGTTATTTCTTCTAAGAAACCAGAAACAGAGAGAAAGAATGTTCCCATCTGATGTTAAGTAAAATTATAGGGGAGGGATAGTCAATAATAAAATACTGTTGAATTAAACAGAATTAATATCTTGGTTATGGCTGTGTGCACCCCAAACTGTGTGCAACAGAGATCCTTACTCAAATAATACTCAGAGGCTTATCAAGGTAGGATGCAGAAAAGAATGGTTTATTACAATCTCAAGAAAGGACCACCCTCCTGAAAACGGTCAGGGAGAAGCAATTTACAAAAGGAAATGGTGAAGTTATAAAGCCCTGTTGCAGAATTCTCCCCTACCCCCTTCTGAACCTTTTCTTCCATTGGCTAGAAGTCAGATGCACAATCTAAGCTCAGCAATCTACCTCAAATACCAGAACAAGGAAACAGTGACCACCCAATGTACATTTGAGAAAGCACTTCTGTCCTTATTTGGCATATCTTATGTTGAGGTGTCACTGAGAAAAGGGGTGGCTCCCTATGCTCTGAGTTTTGAGTCCTTGTAAATCATGTGATTTCCAGTGGAGGAGAACTTGGGCCTGTTTCCCATGAAAAGCCTTACTAGATTTTAGACTATAGTCTGAGAAGTTTTCACTTCTTTCACTCAAGGCCTTATAATACAACAGCCAGTGCAGCTCTGCCTCACTCACTTTAGTCCAATTCTTGCAGGAGTCAATTCATCACCCTATGATGTCATTGGCCCTCCTTGAAAATGAAGGACAAACAAACAACAAATTTAAGAAACAGCAAAAATCTGGGGTAGGTTAAGGCTCACCTAGTTCTTGGATTATAGGGAAGGGGTCATCAATAATAAAATATTATTGAATTAAATAGAATTACCATCTTGGTTATGGCCTTATAATATAACAGCTAGGCTTCTTGTAGGTGTGATTAACCCTAGCAATTAGAATATTCACTTGTGTTTTTCTAAAAATAGAGACAAATGGATACTCTCAAAGCATAAATATAGTAATCACTCCCTTACTGAGGAGTTTTCAGTTAGTTCCCCATTGCCTGTAGATTTGAATACAAACTCCTTTGTTTGGTATTTAAATTCCTTCACTATCTGGCTCTAGTCTGTCTCCCAGAAGGACTATGCTACATTCCACTATTCACAAGCTGATCCTCATTCCTAGAATACAGTCCCTTTTTGCTGGTCTCTCGGCATCCCTAGCTTCCTTGGAAGCTCAGCTCAGGTGCCACTAACTACACAAGACATGGTCTGATTTTCTCCATTTTCTAGTACTCCTTGAGCCCTCACCCACCCTCAGGAAATTACTTTGTATTTATTTTGAATGCACTGTGTTTGATATTTGTGTAGATGCTAAAAAGCACTATAGTGCTTTTCTGATGTCCTCTGATGGTTGGTCTTATATGTATGCATACATATATGTATGTGTGTGTGTATTTGTCAATTCCATCTAATAAATCAGTGGTATTTCTTCCATATTTTTCCCATTTAGCAGTTTGTCTTTTTTTTCCTATTTTCATCAATTTCGTTCATACAAAATTGTCTATTTTATGTAATTCAAATTTTGTTTATTTTGTCTCTAATTATCATCATTTCTATCCTTGTTTGGTTAAGATTCTCCCACTATGTCATGGAAAATATTTCCTCCCATGTCTCTCTATTTTTAAATAACATAGCCACTTTTAGTTAGTGTCCAGATCTATTTGGAGCTTACTGTAGTATATGGTGTAAGATGACAGTCTAAATTTCTACCAAACTGCTTTCCAGTTTTCCCAGTTGCTCTTATCAAGTATCAGTCCTTCCTCCAGTTGTCGAAACTTAGGTTGACACAGTGATCCATTGTCCCCAGATCTGCTTGTCAATCAGTATTGAGGAGAGGGAGGCATCACTCAGTCTGTACTTTGTATTACCTGATATTCATCACATAGTAAATCATCCCTCTACCTGTTTGTATCTGGAAAGTATTACTTTGGGGAGGAACTGAGAAGCAATGGCCTGTCCCCTTTAGCTGATTCGAACCTATAGGAATCATCTTTATTCCGTTAGGAAAGTTTTCTATAAAAGCTGTCCCCATCTTGATGCCATTGCTGATCCCCAGAGATCATCCCATCAATGTGTTGCTACCTTGATGTATTAATAAACTCCTTTTAATTCTCTTTCTGCTGAATTTTGCCTCATTAATTTGGGTAAAAGTCCTAACAGAGAACTTTCCTTTTAACACAGTAACTCATGTTCTTAGGTTTGTCAATCCCTGAACTACTATTGTAGGCTGTTCTTGGTTCTGACTTATCTAATCCGTTCCATCGATCTGGTTTTTAACCAGCTTCAAATAATGTTGATTATTACTGCTTGTGGTCATGCTAAGTCCCCTTTATTTTTTAATCCTTCACCCCCTACTTATTTCTTTTGATGCTATTCAAGCCCTTTTATTGCTCCAAATGAAATATATTGTTGTTTTGTCTGGTTCTTTAGTTTATACTTGGTAATTTGATTGTGGTGGCCCTGTATCTGTAAATCAGTTTAAGGAATATAATAATTTTTATTAAATTGGTATAAACACTGAATATCTCATCAGTTATTTAAGCTTTACTTTTGCATCAGAGAGAGTGATGTGTGGTAAGAAGGGTTCAACCATTCCTATTTGCCCCCTTTACTTTAGTACTGTCATATTACCTAGATCAGTTTCCCATTACTAATATTCCTCTACTGTTTTGGGAAGATGTAGAGCTGTAAGAATTTGTAAATATATCTATACACACACACACACACACACACACACACACACACACACACACACACACACACACCCCTCTGAGCCCCCAGCCAAAGACAATGCCCTGACAAACACCTAAATATTAGATCTACCTCTCCCCTTTTTTTCTAAAGAGCTCCCCCATTAATTGCCTTTGCATTACACATAAGTACATTTAGACTAGCAAATACTTGTGATTCACACTGTTAATAGAAGAAAAGTAAATATTAAAGCAGGTTCTCTTAATCTTTTTTTGTATATAGAATCCTTTGGCAGTCTGGTAAAACTTATGGCCTTCTCAGAACTATGTTTTTAAATGCATAAAGAAATAAATAGGATTACAAAGGGAATCAACCATGTTGAAATAAAGACATTTTTTTTCTCATTCAAGTTCATAGACTCCCTGAAATCTGTCTATAGACTTCTTGGTTCATGCACTCAACATTAAAAACCCCTAATTGTAAAAGTAAAGAAAGGTAAAAACAACTTTTTCTTTCCTAGAAGTAAATGATTCAGGCTTCTACCAGGAAACCCAAGGGAAGGAAGGAGATACAGCGTCACTGCCTTGGGGTCTATAATCTACAGAGGATTTCAGCAACACAAAACTCTTAATGCTGTTTCCTTGACACTTCTCATGGGCCCATACAACCTTATTTCCCGGTATTTTTCCAGGGTCCTGGCCCTGCTGCTTGCTGCAACGATCAATGTTTGCTTGGACTTCTATTCTCTGAGTTCTCTGCATCTTTCTTTTGGCCTTCCATTCTCCAGTTCCAAGGCTCTTCTATATATCAGCCAAGTGGTACAGGGTATATAGAGCACCTGTCCTAGAGTTAGGGGGACCTGAGTTCAAATCCAGCCTTAGACACTTATTAGCTATGTGACCCTGGACACTTAACCCTGATTGTGTCCCAATAAATAAATGAAAGAGTCTTCTATATGCCTCATTGGGGGCTAAGTTTTTCCTTTAGTCTGACTTCTGCCTGGACTATTTGTAGAGCTAATAATTCAACCTTTTAATGGACTTTAGAGATATGTATAATTTTCTGTTTAAACTTAATGGCTGAACTTCCTTTACTTCCCTCAGAGAAAGGTGTGTACACCCTGCGTAAGCCTGGCTTGGTCACATTTCTAAAAGTTTGCTTAATACCTTCATGTTTCCTCCTTTCTGCAATTAGGACATGAATTTTCAAGGACCACTCCATTAAGTTCTCCACTTAAACATTTGCCGTACAAGCAAATTAACCAGAATGCATTTGGGCATATTTGTCCATCGACCCAAATTTTGTATCTTTCCTTAGTAACCACAAAATTACATGCAGGTCATATTGTATACAAGTCACAATAATGCAGATATATCCATAAAGCAAATATGCATAATCATCAAAAGAAAGTGGCACAATAACTTCTACAGGTCTATATAATAACAGAATACGAATATTTGGAAATTAGCAAGCAACAAAATAAACGATTCATACCTAGCAGGCAAACGTATCTATGATTCACAGAGAGATACTCATTTTTACATGCAGCAATGAACTTATGCCATTATATTTAAGGTATACTATATAGATATACACGAATAGTGTTGGCTGACTGTATCTATAATCATTTCTCCATTTCTTCTGGTAAATCCATAAGTAAGACCTGCCCTTGGTTGAATAGACTTAGATTTCCTATGGCCTGTTGACCTATCTGCCCCTGAACTTGTCAAGGAGATGGGCTGACTATAATCCCCATTAGAGTCATAGTCTTGGGATTCTAAACCTGAACTTGTGTTACTATACTAAATATACTAAGCAGTGTTACTGTGATTTATGGTGTGTCTATGTACTCTAAGAGTATCTATAGCTAAAGTTCTTGAAAGAAAAGATAGCTGCTATACCTGAATTCAGTCCCATTTGAATTAATGGCTGGTTTATAGTACCTGTGTCTTCCTTGCACAGTTCTGAGCCATTGTCTAACTCAGAGACAGTCTTTGAAAACCCAAATGCCTCTTTCTTGCATAGAGTCTGCTACAGTAATTGCCCATTAATCTCTTCTTGTTTTTGGTGAAGTTCAGCTAATTTTCATAAAATCAATAAATGGCTTCAGTGAATTATTTTCATGTGGTCCCCTACACTATGTTTTGAGGTTATTCTGTAAACACCCGAGTTAGGTATAAGGTAATTTTCCATCAATGTGCTAACTTATGTCTCCCATTAGTCGCCAGACTTCTTAGCAAAACTCTATCGTAAAGTGTGAAGTATTGACAATAAATTCAAGTTTACCACCATTCATTTCTTTCAGCCCTTTTTGAGTTGAAGATATAGCTGGATGATAGACAACTAGATGTTATGGTTACTAAACATTGGAGCTAGAATCAGGAACAAGTTGCGAGGCCGCTACTCAAATCTTTTCTAGTAATGACAGAACCCAGTGGAGTTTACATAGCTATTGCACAGTCTTTGAGAATCCAGGCTCACGTCTATGCCACAGTGTAGTATTAGAGATGGACTTATTCCTGAAAGAAAAAAAATAATTATTTACAGCTTTAATAATAATTTCTTTTTGGTCCTCATGTGCATTTCATCCATGTGAGAAATTCCCAGAAATTCTTTCTATTGATACAGATCAGTAACTCTTTTGCAACTTAACATCTTAGTTGCTTGGGGATTGAGAGGGTAAATGACATGGCCAGGGTCAAGTAGCCAGTGTCTGTCAGTAGGAGCCTTGAACCCAGGGCAGCTTGATAGTGCAGTAGATGGAGCATTAGGCTTGGAATAAGAAAGACTCATGTTCATGAGTGCAAATCTTGACTCAGACACTTATTAGCTGTGTGACACTAGGCAAGTCACTTAGTCTTGTTGCCTCAGTTTCCTCATCTGTAAAATGAGCTGGAGAAGGAAATGGAAAACCACTCTAATGTCTTTACAAAAAAAAACCTAAAATGGGTTCATAAAGAGTTGTACACAACTGAAAAACAACAAATCCAGACTTTTCTGACCCCAAGATTTGCCTCTTATCCCCTGTGCCATGCTGTTTCTCAATAACAACAAAATGCACTCCAAAATTTACAAAATTATATTCTAACAACAAGCTTGAGACAAAAGTGATTTTTTTTTTGGTAGAGGCAATTGGGGTTAAGTGACTTGCCCAAGGTCACATAGCTAGTAAGTGTTAAGTGTCTGAGGCCGTATATGAACTCAGGTCCTCCTGACTAGAGGGCTGGTGCTCTATTCACTGCGCCACCTAGCTGTCCCCCTCTTCCCAAATGACTATTTTAAAGATGAAGAAATAAATCAGAGAAATTAACTTATCCTGTGTCGCATTGGAACCAGGACTCAAACCCAGGTTTTCTGACTTCAATATAAGTGAAAAAACAAACTATGGTTTCTCTTGATGCATTAAAAAAAATGCAAATTGTCTAATAGGTCTTCATGCCAATGCCTTATGTCCCCTAGGATGCAGCCACCTACACCTGCTTCCTGCATCAAGGTTGGGGACCAAGGCAAACCATTTCTTTTTCTCCATACTTCTCTGAGAATGAGTGAGGCTCTTGGCAGGAATCTGGAAATATTCCTAGTAAAAGTCATATTTTTTATAATGTAATAAACCATCATATGTGATATGTGTAATGCAGTAGCAAATGGTTAATGAAGTACTCCTTTGTCCTCTAACCCACCATAGATCCACCTAAAAGCTGATCACTGACCTGGTAATCTTTTGACCTCAAATTCAAAGTCCCTCTAAGATAACTATCACTAAGGGGCCAGGCAAGGTTAAGGAGGACAAAAATAAAAAAGAAAGCATTTTTACTCTTCACTTCTTCCTTTGCTCTCCCTATTTTTAGGAGTGTGTGTATGTGATTGTTACAGGGATGTTTATACATGAGCAAACACACAACTGACTTGATGGCCTGTGTAACTGGAGAAGACAATTTAGGGTGACTCAGGAAAGATGAGCAATGTGATATCGTAATTATGCATTAGCTTCATTCAGCTATCCACACACTCGAGGGGGGAAAAATCCAAACATCTATAGTGTAATTTAGGATTTGTGGTCTCGGATGGTTTGATTTCTATTTTTCTTCTTTAGGGTTTTTTCCCCCAGTTTATTTCAGTTTAGTTTTTGCTTAGTGGCACAACTTTGTATTGGCATGATATGTATGCATACTAAATAGAGCATGCAACCTACAGTCAGTCCTGACTCCCTCATAGGTTTAAATACTCAGAGCCTACCTCAGATATTTACTATCTTTGTGACTCTGGGCAAGTCACTTAGCTCTATCATTCCCAGTCTTTTCATCTGGAAAATGGGGTTAATAATAGTGTTATGAGGAAAAACTAGAAAATATAAGCAAAATACTTTTCAAACATTAAAGTGCTGTATGAGTTGTAGTTATTATGAGGATGGCAATGTGTTTGGAAGTTGGTTGTTTGAGTGCCTTAATTAAAGCCAGATTTATGTTAGTACCAAACATCACCAGACCTTAACTTCACCTTCATAATCAGACATTTCTGGGGGGTTGTGTTTCAAGGGTGCTGTTGTTTAGTCAGTTACTATTGACACTCATTCTGAGCTAGCGGGGGCCCAAAATATAGCCATTAAGTGGTGCTTGGGCAGGGACCTATTTAAATTAAAGGGGCCATTCCTTGACTCACTTCTCAAAGAGGCCTATTCACTGAATGGGCACGCAAAGTGAGAACCTAAAAAGGTCTTAGCCTAAAAGCGTCAGGGTTTCCCATTGCATCATGGGCCATCTTCAGTCATCCTGATGAATATCTGGCCACTGGACGCAGACGGCTCTGGAGGAGAAAGCGAGGCTGGTGACCTTGCACACCCCTCCCTCCCTCAAATCAAAGTCAAGGGCAAGTCACGTCATCATTATGTCACAGCCCTCTTTGAAAATGAAGGACGAATGCAAACACAACCTGTTGTTTAGTCGTCTCAGTCAAATCCAACTCTTTGTGACCCTATTTAGGATTTTCTTGGCACAGATACTGGAGTGGTTTGCCATTTCCTTTTCCAGCTCATTTTACAGATGAGGAAACTGAGGCAAACAGGGTTGACTGACTTATCCAGGGTCACACAACTATTACGTGTCTGAGGCCAGATTTGAACTCCAGAAGATGAGTCTTCCTGACTCCAGGGCTGGTGTTCTATCCACTATGCCACCTCACTGCCCATTTGAAGATAAGTTTATGCTTTGTTTCCAACCCCTTCCCCCCACCACACTCTAAAAAAAAATCTGTCCCCAAAGCATTTCAGAATTGCACCTCAGGAATTTATGGAATGCCCAGGAATGTCCCACCTTCTACACAAAACCTTTCCTTCTCTTACTACCCTTACTCTTCTTGTCCTCTCTCCCTAACTTCCTGGCATTTGTTCTTTTTATATTTATTATTTATATATGTACACCTGAACTTCAAAGCTTTATCAGAGTAGAGACTGTTTCATTCTTCAGGTTAGTATTTTTAATGGTCTGGCCCTATGCTTGATTGAATCACAAAGGATCCTTCAGAGACTGAGGCCAGAAGCAGATAAAAGGAACACATGACAATTCCTTATCATGCAAGCTTCGATTCACTCAATGACTTTTACTGTTAATGATACTCTATGTCAGGTCTATTAGAAATTTTGCTCTGAGCAGGTAAATAGGATGAAGCATATTATTAATGATGACATGCATATTTGAAGAGGAACAAAAGAAAATTTTAAATACAAAAAAAAAATCAGATGAGATGTTCCCCTAGCTAGAAGGAGAGGCAATACATGGACAGCCCAAGTGTTGCATAATTCCTCTACAGACATGAAGAAATCCAGAGGAATTCTGGAAATTCTGCAAATTCAGAGAACCATAAATTTTGAGCTGGAAGGGAACTATGAAGCCAGAATGTTGTGGCCTATCTATTTTACATATGAGGAAATTGAACTTCATAGATTTACCTAAGGTCACACAGCTAATTAGCTTTCTGTAGTAGGATCTGAACCCAGACCTTTCCAATTTCAAGTCCAAAACTCTATTTGCTGCTCCATCATTTCCAGAAGAAGGTAGATGAGATGAGAAAGCCAAGCAGGGCTGTGATCTGCACCTGAGATAAAATCACAGGTTCAGCAAAGCAACAATCCTTATGAGACAGGAGGAAGAAGGATTAGCCTTATTGTTGAATGGGGAAGCAAGACACAGGAAAGTTAAGTGACTTAGTTGAGGAAGAGACAGGGCTTCAGCCCTTATGTTTTGACTCTTGGTTCAGCAATTATCTCATAGTGCGGCTTCTCATTGTATTTGATTCTGGGTTATGCCAAGCACTAGTAAATAGAGGAGCAATGACCAGGCCTCCATATGCACTTGGTTGTTGTAGTGGGCAGAGGACTTGGGGTCAGGAGAGCATGAGCTTGAATCCTGCCTAGATTCTCCCTAGGTGTGGTGTTGTTGTTTGGTCTCTCAGTCAAGTGCGACTCTCTATGACTCCATGGACCATAGCATTCCAAGTCTTTCTGTCCTCCACTATCCCCCAAAATCTGTCCACACTCAGGGTCATTGCTTCTATGACTGTCAGTCTCATCCTCTGCCATCCCCTTCTCCTTTTGCCTTTAATCTTACCCAGTGTTAGAGTCTTTTCCAGTGAATTCTGTCTTCTTATTATGTGGCCAAAGTATTTAAGCTTCAGCTTCAGTATTTGTCCTTACAATGAATAGTCAGTTAATTTCTTTAAGTACTGACTGATTTGATTTCCTTATTGTTCAAGGGACTCTTAAAATCCTGACCAACTCATTTAATATCTCTCAGGCTCAATTTTGTCATCTATATAGTAGGGATAATAAAAACACATAGCTCACAAGATTGGCATAAGGATCAAATGAATTAATATTTGTAAAAAATGTTCTACAGACCTTCAAGTGCTCTATGAATGTTAGTTATTGTTATTGTTACTCTAAAAAGTACTCTGGGTCATCCCCTTTCTGGGAAATCAACTTGGCTTACAATTACAGGAACAAAACACTAGCAGGTATTAAAATGGGTGGAAATACTAATGTAGCACACATAGATGTGCATAAAACATGGGTCAAGTATGTCTAGGTATGTGAGCATATATGGCCCATGCTCTATTCATACCTATTGTTGCACCCTGGCACAGCTAAATAGCATCCCTCGGCTCTAGGCTAACACGTTTTTTTTTTTAAAGCAATTGGGGTTAAGTAACTTGCTCAAGGTTACATGGCCAGTTATTTCGGGGTGTGGTGCTGAGTATCTGAGCCCGGATTTGATCCAGGTCATCCCGACACTGGAGCCGGTGCTCTTACTCGATGAGCCACCTGGCCGCCCCTAGGCTAACATGTTTTTAACTAGCACAGGCATAAAACCACTATGTGAAGAGGTTTAGTTGGGGTAGCCATAGTGAGGAGAATTAGCGGCCCCCTTCACTGCCTATCCAAGTCTCCTCCAGCAGCTTGCCCAAAGTACCTGGCATCCCCAGCATTCATATCAAAAGCTTAAGGAAACTTTCCCTGCATGAAGGCTGGAGTCATGATAAGAGCTTGAATTTATATAGCACCTTAAGGTTCACAAAACACTATCCTCATGGCTTGATGAGGGAGGGGTCACATGTATTATTAATTCTCTTTTTACAAATGATAAAAATTGAGACATAAAGAGGTTAAGGGGTTTATGAGTTGGAGCTGGGACTTTTCACTGGTATTCTCTGGGCATGCTGCCTCCACTGAAACATAACCTAGTGTTACATAGAACCTTAACATTCAATCGTCACTTCCTTCACAATTCTCTAAGGTATGTAGTGTGATATTATTACTCCCATTTTTCAGATGAGAAGACTGAGGTGTAGAGAGATTAAATGATTGGCATACAGTTATCCTCTAAGGTGATTCCACCCACACCCGAGTGAGGATTTCTATTAGAGGTCAGGTGTTAAGCAGCTAAAATGGGAGCAGGGATTAATTTATCTAATTAAATCCTATTACCATCTGTTGTCACACCAGCAATAGCAGAGTACTAAAACAAGGGGACATAGCATGTTTAAATTGTGGGTGGGCATAAAGAGAAGGAAAATACCAGAGCTGGGAGGTCCTGAAATGGAGGTATGGAAAGTCAGGGCACAACCTGAAGACCTTAGTTAACTGGAGAATAACTAGTGAAATGGAAGAGGGGAATCCTGAAAAGAATGGAAGAGGGTACTAAAGACCAAATTTTCCTGCTTCCTATTTTTTCCAATGAAAAAATGAATTGATGAATGAAAGGCATTTATTAGTCAAATGACTAATATGCCAAGCACCGAGGATACAAATACAAAAGAGAAACAATCCTTACCCTCAAGGACCTTCTTCCTTCCTTCCTTCCTTCCTTCCTTCCTTCCTTCCTTCCTTCCTTCCTTCCTTCCTTCCT
>NW_027185764.1:51936241-51960553 GCF_028583685.1 Petaurus breviceps papuanus | reverse complement strand
CCTTCCTTCCTTCCTTCCTTCCTTCCTTCCTTCCTTCCTTCCTTCCTATTATTATTTTTAATATTTTTCTTTAAAATTTTGAGCTCCAGATTCACTCTCTACCTCCCGCCCACTGAAAAGGCAAATTATGTGATATCAATTGTACACATGAAATTTTGTAAAACATATATCCATATTAGCTATATTGTAAAACAAAGCAAAAAAATTAATGAAAACAAGAAAATTATACTTCAGTTTGCACTCAGAGCTCATCAGCTCTCTTTCTGGAGGTGGATAGCATTTTTTTTTCATTATGAGTCCTTTAGAATTTTCTTAGATCATTGTTTTGATCATAGCAGCCAAATCTTTCACAACTGATCCTCATTATGATATTGCTGTTAATGTGCACTATGATCTCCTGGGTCTTTCTCACTTCACTTTGCATCAGTTAATGTAGCTCTTGTCATTTTTCTTTTTCTGAAACCCCCTCCCCTTATCATTTCTTATAGCACAATTATGTGCTATAACTAATTAAGCTATTCCCCAATTGATAAGTATCCCCTCAATTTCCAGTTCTTTGCTAACACAAAGAGTGGTTACAAACATTTTTGTACATATAGGTCCTTTTCCTTTTCCTTTGATCTCATTGGGATAAAGATACAGTAATGATATTCCTGGGTTAAAGGGTACACACAGTTTTATAGCGCTTTGTGAATAGTTCTAGAATGTTGTCCAGAATGGCAGGGATGGGACTATATTAAATACTTTACAAATATTATTTAATCTACAAATATCATCTTAGAGAGAGTGGAATAACAGCAACAAGCAAGTTGAAAAATGCCCAGGGTGAACATGAGAGTCAATATGAGAGACAATGTGTAGTGCCAAGGCAATATTCATAGCACCGATGGTGACTATGAATAAGCCAGCACATCTGAATTGCAAAATGTAACAGACTTTCCATATAGAAGACAGAAACAAAACATTTATTCAAACACCAGAAAGCCAAAATCCCAACACCAGGAAACTGAATCCATCATAGCAACAAAGAAGTTAATACACCATTACAGCAGCAAGCCACATCATCCTTTAGCCTTCCCACAAACAAACACTCAGAAGCCTAGATGTCTTCTTGCCTGTGCCTCTTTCCTCCCTTCATCTAACTACTCTGATTCCCAGGTTCATCTGGTGTTGCTCCACCTGTTCAGCAAATTCATCCCATCACAGGCTCCATGTGATTATATTCAGCCTATTAAGGGGAAGGAAAGATCTTCAAAAAGAGAAGACATTCAAATTCCCTTAGGCTTATTAAGGGGCAAGGAAGATCTTCAAATTCATAGTAGAGAAGGTCTGGCCTTGGAATCAGGAAGTGCTAGGTTCAAGTCCTACCCTAAGCAACTCTCTAGTATGATTTATTATGGGCTAGCTGTTGATCTATATTGATGAAGGAAGTTTCTTTTTTTTTTTCTTCACATTTTTTTTTTTATTAAGCAATGAGGGTTAAGTAACTTGCTCAAGGTTACACGGCCAGTTATTTCTGGGTGTGGTGCTGAGTGTCTGAGCCCGGGATTCGATCTCCAGGTCGTCCCAACACTGGAGCCGGTGCTCTTACTCGCTGAGCCACCTGGCCGCCCCTAAGCAATTGGGGTTAAGTAACTTGCTCAAGGGTACACGGCCAGGTGTTTCTGGGTGGGTGCTAAGTGTCTGAGCCCGGGATTCGATCTCCAGGTCTTCTCAACACTGGAGCCGGTGCTCTTACTCGCTGTGCTACCTGGCCGCCCCGATGAAGGAAGTTTCTACACAGGGAGTTCTATACACTGATAAAATCATCATTCTGCAAAAACAACAACAAAACCAGTCAACATAAATATGTATAATAAATATGGTAAGTGTAAGGGTATTGAGAGGCATAGTTAGGTAATATAGACTATCCCTAGTCATTTGCTAGATTACCACGATAACGCTATAAGTGAGGATTGGACTATGGGAAGCAATTACTGGATAGTAGAGGTCTATTGGTAACTGGAAGACGCTTTTAGAATCTATTTGCAAGGCTGTTATTGTGTGTTTTTTTGTATTTCAGATGTCCATGGTATCCACATGATATCCAGGTACCCACAGGCCATGTCTACAGAATAATTTTCTGGTAAGACCTATCCACTTTTGTATTTGTTACTCCACAAGATACCATTGCCTTTCAGTGACTTTGTAGGGTTGACCATTAATTGTCTCCTAGGAAAGAATAGGAGAGGAGAGGTTGGAGACCAGGGAATTAAGTCACTTCCTTCTACATCACTCAGTTCAAAATTTCTTGGTTTTGTTGAAAAATTGGACTAGAGATGAACCAAAACCAATGAACTCATCTTACGGACCTGGTTCAGTGTGTTTCATTAAATATATATAACTATAAATGTTAGTTATTGTTATTATTACTCTAAAAAGTACTCTGGGTCATCCCCTTTCTGGGAAATCAACTCGGCTTACAATTACAGGAACAAAACACTAGCAGGTATTAAAATGGATGGAAATACTAATGTAGCACACATAGATGTGCATAAAGCATTGGTCAAGTGTGTCTAGGTATGTGACCTGAGAGGAATGAGCTGAGTGAGGTCTCAATAAAATTAGGTGCTTTAGCATTACTGTCCAGGGGAGGACAATGTGATCCATAAGATGTAACAGGAAAGGGCTTTCTTGTATGTGAATTAGGCATAGCCCTTTAATCTGACTAAATAAATGCTTTTGATATAGACTCCACTCAAACATGTCACAGACCATAAATACTCTTATTCTGACTAAACAAAAAGGTTACTGAGTAATAGTGAACAGGACATAGCACAGAAAAATACATTATTCATAATTGCCTATTTCAGAGAAGAGATAAGTTTATTAGATAAACAGATGGATTTTTAAGATTAAAAAAGACATTTTTTCTTATTTCCATTTTTAAAGGTTTGAGTGCCAGTACCTGTATTGAGGAGTCTCTTGAAGATCATTTGGCTCCCACCTGCTAATTCTATTGATTGAGCCATGCAAATTTCTCAAATGGTATAGTGAATGTAGTTATAACAGTCTACTGTACCCTTCCATTTTCTCCTTACTTTCACTTTCTTTCCGTCTAAATACTTCTACATCTCATTCTTTCTGCTTCCTGATCTTCCAACTCCTTTTCCTTGGTTTTTTTGAGGTTGCTCTTCTTTTTCCATCCCTCCCCACACCAAATCCCTCTGGTTTGTTTGTCTCATAAGAGAAGTTCAGGAGATCCTTCCCTTAGTTCTGGGTAGTGGGGCTAAAAATATATGACTATGCAAGAAGAAAAGAACCTACTGGAGAATGAAAGAAGCAAAAGGAGAGATTGAAATGAGATGGGGGAGAAGTATTTGTTTCAGTAGTTTGAGGGGGTACCTCTGATGAACACACCATTCATCATGACCAATTCCATTTATACCATTTTATTTATGGAATTTTTACAATTTTATTCAACTAACTTTAAAGAAATAAAGAATAACATAAATAACTAGAGAAATACTCAGTGCTAGGCTATGCATTTATCATAAAAATAATAATATACATTTTTAGTGCTATACCAATTAAATTATCAAATGAATACTTCGTTAAACTTGATAGAACAATAATAAATATCATTTGGGAACACAAAATACTAGAATATCAAGGGATAATTTCTTTTCAGGACCTGAGTCAACAACTAAATGAACTCTAGGGCTTGTCCTGCTTGTGCTTGCTGAGGTTAGAGAAAGACCAGGGTGGGTCAGGAGGGATGTCAGGGATATTTGATAGTAGACGGGACATTAGACCTTTATGATACAACTACGTTTTTTTTCTCTTTGATTAAATACTTTTCTAAAGTTATAATATTAACAGAAGTGACTGCATAAAACACAAACAAGCTAAAAACAGGGATAAATTGAAAATTTTGGGAAGGGGTAATAGGAATATAGTGATTTTATTGGTGGAGTCAAAAACATAACTCTAAACTGATTAAGAACCTGGTACCACTCGAATAGGGAGCTGAGCTAAAGAATGAAAGACAACCAACTGACTTGAGATCCTGAAAGAGAGAAAAAGATCAGTTGTTCAATCTGTTCAGCTATCAAATTGGCCTTCCTGAAATACAGGCCTGACCATGTCACACTTCAGGGCTTTTTTTATCCCCTCCAGGATTAAAATTAAAATTCTGTATCATTCAAAGCCCTTGATAAACTAGCCACTTTACACCTTTCCAGTCTTCTTACATTTTAGATCTAGTGACTCTAACTTCCTTGCTGTTCCTCTTACAAATGAGCCATCTCTAAGCGTTTTCATTGGCTATTTTCTGTACCTAGAACTCTCTCCTTCTTATCATCACCTGGTTTTCTTCAAATCCCAACTGAAATCGAAGTTTTTACAGGAAGCTTTTCCTGATCTCTCTTTTTTAATTCCCTCCTGTTGATTATCTCCAATTTATCCTGTATACATTTTGTTTATACACAGTTGTTTGCATGTTATCTCCCCACCATTACACTGTGAGCTCCTTGAAGGTATGGATTCCCCCTCCCCCCTCAGTTCTTTGTGTCCTCAGTGCTTTAGCAAAGTGCTTGGCATTTAATAAAAGCTTCGTGACTTTACTTGATTTGTCTGATGCCCACAGTGCCCTTTGATGATGGGCAGTGGGCCAGAGCTACTTAACTACACAAGGAAACATTATTCCATTCTCTGAACTCCAAAGAGTTGACAATATTTATTCAAACCCCAACCTTAAGTGTGAGCTTACCTGGAAAGAGGAAGAAACTGTGTGGTATAGTAGAAAAAAATGATGGGGGATGAGAAGACTTAGGCTTGAATCCCACCTTGTGTGGGATTCAGCAAGTCATGTAATGTGCCTAGGACTTGGCTTCTCCATTTGTAAAAGGATGGGGTTGTATCTCCATCATCCTTCCCAACAGCAAATCCCAGGAGTGCAATGTCATCCAGCTTCTATCTGAACCTTTTTAGGCCCCCTACATTACAGCTAAACTAACCTATTTGCTGTTCCCCATCCATGACATTTCATCTGCTATTTTTGCCACTTTCCCTGGGTTCTCTCCTATTCCTGGAATGGTCTGCTTCATCACCTCTGCCTCTTGGAACTCCAAAGCTCCCTTTGAGACTCAGCTTCATTGCAAATTCCTGTAAAAGGCCTTTCCAGAGTCTCACAGGTTTTAGCAAAATTATCTACTTTTCTATCTATATTGCATTTACTTTTCTATGTGTATGTTCTTCTTTCTTCCCCTCTCAGTAGAATATAATCTCCTGGAGGGCTAGGCCGTTCCATTTTAATTTTTCGTATAACCAATGTCTAGCACACCTGGTACATAGTCAATGTTTAATAAATGCTCATTAAGATCAGTTTAATTGAAAGGTATTTCACTTACATGAGTGAAATTGGATGCTCAGTTCACTCCATTGGCTACTTAATGAGCACATAATAAATTCCCAAGATTCTATGTGTTCCTGTACTCATTAAATGAGTCTGTATGTGAGCTGAGTATTCTCTCTAAGAGATCTCCTAAAGATGTAATATTAATGGACACCCAGGGACAGAGGGTCCTAACCAGCATAGGTTCCCCATAATCTCAGACCCACAGAGCTAGAAGAAAATATAAATCTCATCTAGATAACCCTTGTTGGCTTCCTCCCGGTCCAGGGCTCTCTCTCCTCCACTGTGAGACAACTCCATTAAATACAGACCTAATGGTCAGGCTCGTTTTCTTTCTATCATGCTTGATTTACTTAATAAGCAGTTGTCAGGCTCCGGGAATTGAAGTGCTTATCTTTTTCAAGCTGGGATTTAATTATTTGGTGTATGTCAGCACTTAGCCCCCTCCCCACCCAACACACAAACATATAAAAATTGGATTTCAGACAAAATGTATCATAACTACAGTAAATGTAAAAACATCACCAGGATGAGAGTGTAGTTCCTTGTCTATGTAATGTTTGAAAGAGTAAACCAGTGTGAAGAGGAATGGATTGTAAGTGATTTGTTTTATAAATTGAATCTCCAGCCCAGCGTTGATAATGGACAAGAGGACTCCTGAGTCTGTTTAAATCATCCAACTTTGGAGATGGATGATTCTTTACGTGTGTGTGTGTGTGTGTGTGTGTGTGTGTGTGTGTGATGGACCCCATAGTAGTCTAGCGATGCCTACAAACCCCTTCTCAAAATGATGTTTTAATTTTTTTAAATCATAATTGAAGGAAATGCTCATTTCAATTTAGAGGTGAGTGAAAATAAAAATGTATTTTATCCCCATCCAGGTTCATGGACCTCCTGAAATCTATCTGTGGATTGTAGTTTAAGAACCCTTGATCTAATTGTATTTAGACCTAGTCATTTTATGAATCCTTAGGTGTCTCTTATCCAATGCCTATGGGAACTCACTAATTACAGATATTCTATTTGCAATTAACCAGCCCCATTCATAATGGTTAGTGTGATTTACCTTTCAAGTATTCCAGCCCACTTAAAGTGGAGTGGAGAATTAAGGAAATAATCATATAATTCACATCTAAAAAATAATCCTGTCAGAAATATCCAGATATTTGAGGCAATTGTGTTTTCCCCTGAGTATTCATTGCTTCTGTTTTGTCCTTCACTTTGCATGAATGGAAACAACCTTTGTGAACTTTGCTTTAAATTATAAATTGCTTCTTTAAATTTTGGTCCATTCTTCCAGCTAATTTCTCCTATTACTCCTTTGCTTTCCCCACATTCCTTTCTCAGTTCCTCTTTTTCCCTTTGTACACATTGTCTTTTTCATTGTATCTTCCCTCTGAGAGTGGTATGAAAGCCTATTCTCAACGGTGGAGTTGACTCACGATCCCCTTTCAGCTCCAACCACTCCAATCATCTCCAGAGCATTCAGACCTAACCTCCTTTTCATTAACTTCTGACCAAGAGGTCACTGCTATTTGTCAGTATGTTTATTCTTTGTGTGCTTTCCTGGGCATTTTCCATCTGTTTGGGTTGAATGAGCCTGAGATTTTTAGCTAAACAGGAGCAGCCAGGTTGCTAAGCCTGGCAAGATTGAAGCCGTTCACCACATGCTTCCTGTTTGCACAATTCAGTGTGGGCAGCAGGTGATGCCTAGTGTCACTCTGCCCATATCCAGTTGCATAGAAAGCTGGAAGGGCATGCTGATGTCATTCTTATTCAGACACCCAGAACTGTTTCCAGTGTCCATCTGGGGTAGAGCTTGAAAACGTGCTACGCACAATTACACAAGCAAATTCCATATCCCAAGACAAACATGCCCTATTAATTGACATGTAAGAAGGGAAGTAAAAACAGGTGTTTCCTATAGTGAGCATGATTACCTACATGTGTGGCTACTCTTAAATTATCTCTTAATTCCCTGAAGGGTTAGAACCAGGGGCAAGGGACCTCCCTGGGAGTTCTAAGAGCATTTTTTGGTTATCTGCCAAATTAGATTTTAAGTAGATGAAACCTATAATTACTTAAATAGAAGAACCACCATAGCCTCATTCTCTGCCAAGTCACTACCCATCTTCATTTTCCATCTCTTGTTTCTGGCTCCTCAGGCATTACATGCTCTTTTAACCACCTCTCCATCTTGACAATATGAAACATATACTCTACGTGTATTTAGTGTTAGTTTCTATCATTGTCACCCTTGAACCAGAAATTATTTTTGACAACAAAAGATAGATCTCTATCTTTGTATTGGAAGAATACATTCATCTCTGAACCTGTCTCACCTTAAGGTCTATCACTGTAGACCATGACCCAATTAATGGCTGAGGTTCTAGTCATTCACCTCAACCTCCAAAGTAGGTCTTAAGAGATTAACATATCAGGAGAACATTGTACACAGCAACAGCAACAGCAACATTATGGCTCGGACCAACTTTGATAGACTTAGCTCTTCTCGGTAATATAATGATCTAAGACAACTCCAAAAGACTCATGACAAAAAATGCTGTCCACATTTAGAGAAAGATCTATGGAGTCTGAATGCAAATAGAAGTGTACTATTTTCTCTTTTGTTGTTGTTTTTTTCTTTCTCATTGTTTTTTCCCCTTTTGTTCTGATTCTTTTTTTTTACAACATATGTGGAAATATGTTTAATATGATTGTACATGTATAGCCCATATCAGATTGCATGGAGGGGAGAGGAGAGGGAGAAAATATCTGGAACTCAAAATCTTATAAAAGTGAATGTTGAAAACTATCTTTACATGTAATTGGGGGAAAATCATTATGTGGAAAAAAAGAGGTTAACATGAGACCAGTTTAGGGTCATTTGGAGATCATTAAAGGATTTGGGGCAGGGTCTATAGCAATGAGATCAGAGGATCATGACAACATAGCTCCAAAGCTTGAAGAGATCTCAGAGTCCACCTTATCCAATTCCCTCATCTTACAGAGGAAGAAACTGAGGACCAGGTAAGTTAAGGGACAAAGGTCAACAGCATGCAGGCTCAGTGCAGAGTCATTCCAAACTCTCTACTCTGATTCCTGCTGACATCAGGACAAAGACTAAGATGATCTGCAATTGGGTAAAAAGGCAATTTGTTTCCTCCCCAGAATTCAACTTCCTTCTGGACAACCCTTTAATTTACAGATGAGGTAACTGTGGCTTAGGGGAATTAAACTGAAGGATTCTTTAAAAGGTGGGTTACTCAATTACATGTCAGCTTCTGACATCATGGACAGAGTAGTCATGGGATGCAGGGGCACCTCATTGCCAAGATGGGGTATTCAGTGAAGACTAGCACTCTGGTGTGAGGGCTTGCCAAGTCTTTTTAAGGGCTGTTCATTCACCTTTGGTGTTGGCCTACCACCCAACTCTCACCTGTGGCCCTGAGACGTTGTAGCATGTACAGCGGCTATACCCTGGTAAAACCACCCTGGCAGACGGGCTAGACCAGGCTGAGGCTAACCAACAGGCTTCAAACCTGCTGGTGAGTTGGGAGGATGTCTATGTCAAACATATGAAGATTTCTTTCAGTAGAATGGGCAGATGAGAATAATATGTTCCAATATTCATGAAGGGAGCTGAAGCAGTCACTTTGGAGCACTTAGAGCTTGGTCAGGCATCGAAGATGCAAAGACATCACTCTATCCTAAGCCTGCACCAGTCAGTCTTGACTTTTTTCTTGCCTTTGGACTTCAAATGATTCTGGAACAGAGTGAGGCTGACGACTTAAGTGAAGCAACTCTGCCTCACTTAAATCCAATTCACACTTGAGTCAAGATATCACTGTGTGATGTCATTGGTCCTCTTAAAAACAGAGGACAAGGGGTGGCTAGGTGATTCAGTGAATAGAACACTGAGTGCCCTGGAGTCAGGAGGATGTGAGTTCAAATCTGGCCTCAGACACTTGACACATTTACTAGCAGTGTGACTTTGGGCAAGTCATTTAACCCCAATTGCCCTCCCAAAACCCCCACAAAAAACAAAGAACAAACAACAACATGCAAGGCACTGAATTACTGAGGACACAAAGAAGTATGAGACATGGACCGTGCTTATTACTTATTTGGTAAGACACACGATGATACATATGTAGTAAGTATCAAATGATGGATGTGGACTAAAAAGATGAACTGGAACAGGATTCTTAATAACAAGGATGATTCCTGTAGGTGGTAGGAAAAGTGAGAGGATTTCACATGAAGGAAATGACCTAAGCAAAGACACTGAGGCAGTTATGCCAAGGTATTTGGGAAGTAAAACAGTTCAGCCAGACCAATCTAGAGGGTTCATATAAAGAAATGGAGGTGAAGTTTGAGAGTAGATTCAATCTCAATTATGGAGAGCTTTGAATTTCAGGATAAGTAGTTAAAAACTTTTGTTCAACAAAATATAAGGGTTTATTGCATGTTAATTATTAAATAAGTCCATGTGATACATACCCAAGTGTCATTCATGTAACAATGAATTGGTCCAACCATTCTGGAAAGTAGTTTGGAATCATGCAAAAAGTCTTGCTAAATAGTTTTTGTCCTTCAACCTACTACTGGGTTTATATACCAAGCAAGAAAATACATACATACATACATACACACATACACACATACATATTAATAGTAACACAACTTGTAATAATCAAAGCTAGAAACAAATGATGTTATCAATGACTAGGAGATAGCAAAAAAAAATGTGGTATAAGAATGTAATGGAATATTTTAAGCCCATAAGGAACACAAAGAATTCAGAGAAATACAAGAATACTTGTATGAAGTGATGCAAACTAAAACCAACAACAAAGAAACTCAGAACCAAAAGAACATTCTACACAATCATACAACTCTGTAAATGAAATCAATGTTGAAAGGCAACAGAACTCAGACAATATTGGTTCCAAAATAAAGCACATATCCTTTCTGTTGTGGTTTAATAATCAGTTAAGCTAAAAGTGGAGAGTGACATATATAATTGCTCACCACTACACTTTTATGTGGTTTTGCTTAACTGTTTGAGGGGACTACTTTGTGGGAGGTTTCATGTTCTATAATTTCAGTGCTACAACCCCCTAATTTTATAGATAAGGTAACTGAGACTTAAGGAAGATAAATTGAAGGATTCTTTAAGAAACAGGGTTACCCCAATAGAGCTATATGTATGTCAGGATATTTACTATACTTTAGTATGGAAAATAACAAAATAAATTTTAAAAAATGACAAAATATGCATGAAATGTTTCCAAAATAACTATAGATTGTTTGAAGACCATTTTTCATTTGTTTGTTCATTGTAAAAGTTAAACTATGATCTCATTCCCCTTATCTTTCTACTGTCTTTTTAAAACAAGGTTTTATTGATGCTTGTTTCTTTCTTACATCATGGTTCCTTTTTTTTTCTTTTTAGAGGGGGGAAGGTGGGGCAATTGGGGTTAAGTGACTTGGCCAAGGTCACACGGCTAGTTTTTTGTGTTAAGTGTCTGAGGCTGGATTTGAACTCAGCCCTCCAGGGCTGGTGCTCTATTCACTACACCACCTAGCCGATCCTCCATGGTTCTTTTCTAATCGCTCTTCCGCCCAACACTGACCTTGTAACAAACAAGTACCTTTAAGCAAAGAGCACTTCCACGTTGGCCTTCAATCTCATCTTTTCCTCTGGCTTCTCTTTGGCCTTAAGTTGTTTTGTTGTTGTTGTTATTGTTGTCTTTGCCTGCTTGCTGGGTTATATCTTCTGCATCAAAACAAAAATAAATGGTATATATATGTGTATGTGTACACACAAAAACGCATGCATATGTATGCCTAATGTATGATTCTCCCATCATGTCATCCTTAAAGTTGGTGAACTTTGTGAAAGGAGAAATTATTTTACCAACATAGAGTTTACTTCCATCTGCATGGGGGTGAGCCTTGGATGGAGCCACTCACATCTGGTGAACCATGAGCTTGACTGGGGTGAGTAAGTACCTCTGGTCAGATAAGGAGAGGACTTCTCTAGGTTCACACTGGCTCATACCAAAAGTACCTATAAAAAAGTGGGTGCTTGTGAGACCTTTGTGAGGGTGTTCCTCAAAGATGATACTATTTCTTTGCTTTTGGAGGTTCTAATCTCTCTCTCTCTCTATCACTCATTCTCTCTCTTTCTCTAGCACTCTCTCTCTCTCTCCCTCTTAACAGAAATCCAAAGAGGTGAGAGGCACCAAGTCCCTTTTATTCAACTAATTTCATCAGTTTTCACCCAAACGGAGAAATTATAATATTCTAAGTAAGTTCCAGTTTCAGGTCGGACTCTGTATTCAGGTTGAAAGGTAAATGATTAGAAAGGGTTTAAAGTTACTTCTACCAGGGTGATTTAATTTTGGCAAGAATCAAAGCTTTTACTAAATTAAGTCCTACCATGAAATTTCAAGCACTGGTAGAACTGATGAGGAGAGCTTTAGCAGCACAGAGGCCTTCCTACTTCCTGAATCCCATTGTCCATGAGTAAGATTCACATGTTCCAGAGGCCCAATTTAAATGACAGTATAATACAATCTATTTGAAAACTTACTAACAGTAACATCACTTATCTACATATCACATCTGGTATTGTTCGGTCATATGCAACTCTTTATGACCCCATTTGGAGTTTTCTTGACAAAGATACTATAGTGGTTTCCAATTTCCTTTTCCAGTTTCTTTTACAGATGAGGAAACTGAGGTAAACAGGGTTAAATGACTTATCTAGGGTCACACAGCTAATAAATGTCTGAAGTCATATTTGAACTCGTCTGCCTGACTCTAGGCTTGGTTCTCTATTTACTGTGCCACCTAGCTGCCCCATCACATCTGGTGATTTGTAATACACAGACAAGGTTGTGTCAGAAAGGATAAAACAATACTAAGCACACAAAACAGATATTCATGTTGAGAATCATGGACTTCACTTGAAGGAGATCTTCTTGGGTCCTTACTTATGGTCTATTTGCTTTTGTTTTACATATAATTCTAACAAGCAACAGATAATATTATTACCTAACTAGACCATAGCAGATTAGAAATGGTAAAGAAACTGTTAAAAATAGGTTGACAAGAGCAAAAAGATTTCTGATCTTAATGTGGGAAATAAAAGAAAAACAATAATACACAGAGATGAGAATTCCAAAAGCACGACAGTCTAGAGACATTTGATGCAAGGGCAAACAGACCTGTTCATTTCAGTAGTCCTTGAGGGTTTGACTGTATCACAGTAATGCATGACAATTATATAATGACCCTGAGTCTTACCCCAGTTTACTTTATATTCAGCATATGGTGTAGTGTTTTCTGTTTCTGCAATGAGGACTTCATTTTAACAAGGCAGAAAAATGTGAGTTACATTTTAAGAACCTGTACCCAATAAAAACCTGGAGGTTTAAGTACTATTTTAGTTATCTGGAAATTTTATTTACATATATTAGCATCTCCAGTTCCAATGATTCTGAATAAATGAGTCATTATTATATCATCAACCTCATTTTCCAGCCTCAGCCTTCCTAATAATGAGAACAGTAATGCAGGAGCATGGCTACTCCTTCCCCTTATGGTGAACTTCCTTCCTACTTCTAGTGTTCGCTTCTCTAAAGCTAGGCCTTTAATTAATAGAGCTAGAATGTCATGATTTATTCTCAGCTCCTTTTTTGCAAATAAGCCATGTTTTATTGCAGAAAGTTATTTATAGTTTGCTCATGATAAAAGCCACGTATTGTTCACACTATTTCTTTGTGGTACTATCTAATTACTGAAAACGAGGCTTACATGAGTAAATTAAAAAGCACGATTTCTCTTCCATAGAGGAGAACTTCTTCCTTTTGTTTATTCCTCACAAAGGAATCTCGAAACAACCTTTCCTACAAAATTGCTAGAGGAAAAATCTCTTGCAGAGATGGCTGCCTAAATGAAGAATCAGTTCCCCTTATGGACCAGTTAGTTGGTGCAGATAAATTCTATTCTTCATTTCAAAAGAAGCAATTATATTTTTTTACTTTTTTTTTTGTCCCTCAGAGTAAAATAGCAGTGCTTGGGCATATAGGAGGTGCTTAGTAAGACTTCTTGATTTGCTTTGATTTCCATCGTTGTGGAAATCATGCCCCAGTCAGATAACTCCCACGTTGAGAGGCAGTTAGGGTGCAGCAGAGAGCTGAGCCCAGAGTCGAGAAGATCTGAGCTCAAACCCAGCCTCAGACACTTAGTATGTGTGTGATCCCTAAAGTTCCACTAAGCTTTGGTCTGCCTCAGTTTCCTCCATTTTAAAATGGAGATTATAGTAGCTTCTACCTCACAGAGTTTCTGGGAAGATCAAATGACATATTGTAAAGCACTTACCATGGTGCCTGAAACATAATAGATGCCATGTAAGTGCTGTTCCTTTCGTCCTTCATCCTTTTTATCATAAGGATTCAAGAAAAGAGTAGGAATGTTTCTGTACAGTCAATAACCACTACTGGAGAAAATTGTTGACATTGTTAACATTGTAGAAGTCCAACTTGGCATATTTATAATAGCACACACATGAAGCAATACCCCTGCAGGCATGATGACAATAAGAATAGCTAGAATTTATATATCACTTTCAGGTTTGCAAAGAGATTTACATATGTTATCTCATTTGATCCCCACAACAACTCTATGATGTAGGTATAATTATTACCACCATTTTACAGATGAGGAAAGTCAGGCTTAGCTTAAATAACTTGCCCAGAGTCACAAAAACATTAAGTGTCTAAGGCAGCATTTGAACCCATGATTTCCTGTGCTATCCACTGTGCTACCCAGCTACCTCAAGAAGAACCTCAAAAATGTGTCTTTGCATCTTCAATATTTCAAAGATTTGTAGCTCATAATTGTAGGTAATTCCTCCGAAGTGTCTGAGGTCAGAACTAGACTTAGACTTTTTTAGTCATTGGGATATTATTTGAAAAGGCTCTTCAGTGGTGTTTAATATCATCAGTATATCATGCACAAAGAAGAGCACCTGGAAGACCTTGTCATCCATAGGGAAGTCCTTTTCAATTGGGACTGTGAGTTGGACATCCTCTATAACAATGACAAATACCCTTGGTGAACACATCACCATGTTTCACGCCTCAATTGATTTTAATAATCAGGGGGTTGTCAAACAAAGTTATCTCCTCTTTATTGTGATTCATTTACATCAGTTAAACTTTAGGAAGTGGTTCTAATTTCTGCTGATGTCCTCTTCCTGCCCCGTTCAGTTCCCATTTGTCAGTGCCAACACTTTGTTTAAACAGATCAAGTTTGAGGTGCCTCACTTTCACATCACCTAGTTTCTCTTTTTTATTCTTTCTTCCATCTTGGCATTTTAATCCTTGCTCTGACCTTTGACTTTAAAAGATTGACCTTACCAAAAACTCTACTCTTTTTTTCTGATAAAATGCTGTCTGGTCAAACCTTCCTTCTTGTATTTCTGATTTTCTTTTCTTTTGACTCAGGTAGGTGACCTCTTCAAAAGGAAGGGTGAACATCAACAACTGCTATGGAATATTTGTACACTCTCCAACCTCTGACAGAGGTCAGAATTCCCCTCTGCTTCTGTAGATATTTTTTCTCTCCATTTCATATCAAAGCAAATCAAAATACCTCCTCTGTGTACATAGTTATAGTTATTGTTGTTGTCATTTCTTTTAGAGGAACACATTATTGTCCCTGATAAGCTGGAGTATGGAGAGATATTCCTAGACCGTATTCACCTTTTTCTCTATGAAGGAGAGCAAATACCACTTTAAGCTTAGATAGCAGTGACTTGGCTACAATAAAAGTACACACTTAACGTGCTCACTAACATTCACTGAAAAATTTCTCCTGCTCTCTGTACTTATGGAAAATGGATATTGGCAGAGTAGAAACAGGACTTCTGCACAGCTCTGGCTCCCACCTCCTCCAATTCATGTAAAAAATGACTCTAGACAAACTTTGGAGCTATAGAACCCACAAAATGACACAGAGAAGCTAACCTCCTGTAGCAGCAAGCACTCCAGCATACCCAAGGTGGCTGTCAGCACAGGTTCTTAGATCTGCTTTTCTAAAGTAAGGCAACTCAAAATGGGTTAACAAGCTTACTTTAATCAATCAAACATATATTGTTTACCTAGTTCAGAGGGAAAAGGTCAACACCCCGAACTTCAGAGTATACAGACAGAAGTTACAAGACAGAGAAACAGATCAAGCAGACAGGCTTCCAAACTGTCCAACCATTACATCCATGCCAAATCACAGTTACCAGAGAGGGAAGCATCAACATCTGGGTTTTTGAAAGCTGGGGAGCTCTCAATGGCTGCCTAGGGTCTCATCTGGTCAAATCACACAACACTTCTCAAAGTGAGCCCCAAAGCAAAGCCTCCCATCAGGGCTTATATAGCCTTCTGGCTCAGAGAATGTAACAACCCTCTTGACCCACTGCCCAATCACAAAGCACCAAGGTGTAGGGGTTCCTGAAAAACAAGCCTCCCACCACAGGCTCCAAGAGCACTTAACCTAAGGGCAGGAAAGTTTTTTAAAAATTTACATTCCTATAACACCTCCCACTGAGGACAGCCTGTCAGGACAGCAGGGAGCAGCCAGCACAGCACTCTGGGAGCTTACCCCAGCCCCACATAAGCCAGAGTTTTTAGCCTCAGGATGAGCCTATGCAGCCACCAGCTGGAGGGACTTCAGATCACTAGCAGCTGTGGCAGTTTCCAGAATTATCAACCCATTGATGACAAGGACAAAGTGAGAGGTCAGTACAGTATGGACTTTGGGACCTGGGAATTTGGGAGTGCAATCTGGCATTTGCTGTGGGGCAAGAAGCAGCTGAGACACCCCAGCCATGCAGCTGACACCACATGGCTGCTTCAGAGCCCCAGCCTGCAGATTGTAGGGGGACCAAGTGACCAGTCTCAGGGGTAATCACTCTTGCTTTAACCTACTTGGATCTGAACTGCTATCTAGGGTGGAGGTCCTGGGGTGCATGAGCAGTCTGCCAGAGCATGTGAAGTCTTCAGACAGGGCACCCAACTAATACCTCCAGCAGCTGTGAAAACTCCAGTGTTTGGGAAAAAGCTCCCGTTTCTGGTGGCAGAGTTCTACTGTGGCAAAAGGCCCAAAAGTCAAGTGATTGAGTGGCAACATGAGCAAGCAAAGTAACCAAAGCAAACACAGCAATCCAACTTTACACTCCTGTTTTGTGGACAAAAAGGATCAAAGGATGGAACAGGAGGAAGACAGAAAAGTCAGAACTCCTGCACCAAAAACTTCCAAGAAAAAATATGAATTGGTTACAGGCCACAGAGGAGCTTAAAAAGGATTTTGAAAATCAAATGAGAGAAGTGGGGGAAAAATTGGGAAGAGAAATGAGAACAATATAAGATAATTATGAAATGAGAGTCAACAACCTGACTGAAGAAAATAACACCTTAAAAATAGACTAACTCAGATGGCAAAAGAGGCCAAACAGGCAATGAGGAGAAGAATACCTTAAAAAGCTGAATTTGGAGCAGCCAGGTGGCACAGTGAGTAAGAGCACTGGCCTCAGAGTCAGGATGACCTGGGATCAAATCTGGGCTCAAACACTTAGCACCCACCCAGAAACACCTGGCTGTGTAACCTTGAGCAAGTTACTTAACCCCAATTGCTTTTAGAAAAGCTGAATTTGCCAGATGGAAAAAGAATCTCAAAAGCTCACTGAAGAGAATCATTCCTTCAGAATTAGATTGTAGCAAATGGAAGCTAGTGACTTTATGAGAAATCAAGATACTATTAAACAGATCCAAACAAATGAATAAATAGAAGGCAATGTGAAATATCTCATTGGAAAAACCATTGACCTGGAAAATAGATCCTAGAGAGATAATTTAAAAATTATTGCACTACCTGAAAGCCATGATCAAAAAAAGAGTCTATACAGTCTATATAGGAGGGTATATGGGTATATGAATACATATGTGAGTGTGTGTATATATCTCTACAGGTATACATAGACAGAGGGCACAGGACCAATTGAATAGGAAGGGATGATACTTAAAGGGTGAAATTAAGAGTTGAGAGAGGAATGTAATGAGAGGAGATGGGGAGAGGCAGAATAGGATAAATTATCTCATATAGAAGAGGCAAGGGAAAATTGTTACAATGGAGGGGAAGAACAGGAAGGCAAAAAGGAATGAGTCAATCTTATTCTCATTGAATTTGGCTTAGGGAGGGAATGACATATGCACTAAATAGGGTATCTCACCTTACAGGAGAGTAGAGAGGAAGGGGAAGAGATGGGGGATGATGGAAGGGAGGGCAGGCTGGGTGGGAGGGAAGTTGTAAACACCCACTTTTGAAAAGGTACAGCATCAAAGTAGAGAACAGAACAAGTGGGGGATGGGATGAGATGGAGGGAAGTGTAGTCAGTCTTTCACAATGTACCCACTATTGAAATGGTTTGCATGGCTACTCATGTACAACCTATATTGAATTGTTTATCTTCCCATTGGGGTGGGTGATGAGGGACGAAGGGAACGAATCTGGAATCCAAAGTTTTGAAATCAAATGTTAAAAATGTATATACATATTATTATTATTTTACATTTAACTGGGAAATGAGATATACAGGTACTGGGGCATAGAGATCCACCCTGCCCTACTGGAAAGTCGAAGGGAGAATCGAGGAAGATATGGGAGAGAACAGATTGGGGGAGGGGATATTCAATGGGAATGCTGTTTTGGGGTGGTGGGTAGGGAAAATTGGGGAGAAAATTTGTAACTCAAAATCTTGTGGAAATGAATTATGTAAACTAAAAAATAAAAAAGATAAAAAATAAATTAAGACAAACTGGCATTTAAAAAAAAGAAAATGGATATTACATTTTAGGACATTGACAAGTTATCTAAGAGACTGCAAAAAGGATGATGAAAGGCATTACGTTGGTGCCATATGAAAATTAATTGAAGAAATATATTTAGGTAGGATAAGAGGTAATTAAGAGGGAATATGAGAACTTCCTCAAAGTATTTGAAAGATTGTGACAGGAAGAAGGATTAGACTTATTTTTCTTGGCCCCATAGTGCAGAAATAGAAGCAATGGGGATGAATTATATAGTGGAAAATTTAGATTTGGTTTAAGGGGTAAAAACCTAATAATTAGAGGTATTCAAAATTGGAATGGGCTGCCAATGGAGGTAGCTGATTTCTCTCTTTTTAAAGGCCTGAATGCCTATGTATCAGAATCAAGTGAGAAGGAAAGGAAAAATCATAGACAAGGCATGGTGGTGGTCAAATATGAGGAATCAATAAACCCAGCCATGACACCAAGGAAGGAAGCAACCAGGAGTTGTCAGGGTACAGGTCAGGTACATGGGAGTCAATACAGATGAAAGAGCTGGGCCAAAGATGAAAGCATCAAAAAGAATTGATAGTTCATTAAGCTAGGGAAGCCAAAACATACCTAGATAGAACCAGAGTTTTCTTTTTTTTCATAAAAATTTTACCTTATATTGAAGCCTTTTATTTTTATATCAACTTCCTTTTAAAATATATCTCTCTTCTCCCTTACTCAACTAGCCATACCTCATAACAAAGATTAAAAACTAAGGAAGGGGAAAAATAGTTGAGTAAACCTTGATATCAGTTATGTCTTACAGTATATACAACAGAGCATATCAGTATAGTTATCCCTTCCATATCACCAGGGGTTAGGGAGCAGCACCCCCTCAATCTGGAAAATTCATATAAAATTTTTTGACCTTCCTTTTGTACCAGAGAAGTCTGGATTTTTTTCTTTTTCTATTATGGCATATTTATAGTAATGTACCTTATTATAAAATGTGGGTTGGTATTATATAATACTATACATATATTTTATGCATTTCTGAATTTCTAAACTTTTTTTCTGTGTTATATTCTGGCCTTTGCTTCTGCAAAACTCCAAAATTCCCATTTAATTTCATGCACCAGCCTGTGACCTATTGAAATCACAATGGGGAAAGTCAAGATGTGATAGGGATAACTATAGCTTCCTTCGCCATCCATAATGAAAGATAACTATGTTTTCTCAACTCCTCTAATAGCAGGACTTTCATCAAATGACAATTGTCTGACTCCATTTTACAGATCTGTGACACATCCTAATTTGCATCTTAAAGGGGAAATGCTTCTGAGAGTGAACCCTAAAGTAGGCATGAGGACACTGAAAGAAGAGGAAGGGGTCAGTTCAGTATCCCTCCCTAGGTCTGGAGCTTCATGCTTCTATTAGAGAGGGAAAGAAAAGGCCAGGTGAAAAATAAAAGACAAACAAGAAGCAGGTGTTAGTGTGTAACACTTGTATTTAGCTTAGGAAAGAACCATGGGGAGGGGGACAGAGCCAAGATGGTGGAGTAAAAGCACTAACTTGGCATGGGATCTGGCTCCATCCACTTCCAATACCTGTAAAAAAATGACTCCAAGCAAATTTTAAAGCTACAGAACCCACAAAGTGACAGAGAGAAACAAATCTCCCACTGAAGGCACCCGGGAAGGATGACAGGAAAGGTCTATTGCAGGACACTGGGAGCCCTGCACAGTCCCCTGTGAGCTACAGTTCTGGCCCCAGGACATCCCCACCCAGTGGTGGCCAGAGTAGACTCCAGGAAAGTGAATTGCCAGCAGCTGTGGCAGTTTCCAGACTTCTCAACCCATAAAAACCAAAGAGAAAAGAAAAGGTCACTGGGGAACTCTGTTGGAACTGGGTGACTGAAGAGCATGGTTTGATCCCTGCCCCTGGGGCAAGAAGTGGCAGAGCTGCGGAGGCTGCAGTTGCTGCCACATGGCTGATTCCAGAGCTCCTGGCCTGCAGATTGGAGGGGGACCAAGCATCCATTCAGACGGTAATCCCTCTTGCTTTGACCTGCTTGGATCTGGATTGCGGTATTGGGTGGTGGTCCTGGGGTGTGTGGCCAGTGGGCCAGAGCTTGTGGGGGCTGTAGAGATAGTGCCCAACCAATAGCTCTGGCAGTTGTGAAAACCCCAGCCATTTGGAACAAAGCTCTCTCTATTCTGTAAGCAGAGTTCTACCATGGCAAAGAGCTCAAAAGTCAAGTAATTGGAAAAATGAGCAAGCAGAGGAAGTGCAATCAGACCAAACAATCCATTTTTGGGGACAAAAAGGATCAAATCATGGAACTGGAGGGGGGACAATGAAGTCAGAACTCTTGCATCAAAAGCTTCCAAGAAAAATATGAATTTGTCACAGGCCATGGAGGAGCTCAAGAAGGATTTTGAAAATCAAGTAAGAGCAGGGGAGGAAAACTTGAGAAGAGACATGAAATGATGCAAGAAAATCATAAAAAGTGAGTCAACAGCCTGCTAAAGGAGACCCCCCAAAATATGGAAGAAAATAATACCTTAAAAAGTAGACTAAGTCAAATGGCAAAAGAGGCCCAAAAAGCCAATGAGGAGAAGAATGCCTTAAAAAAGCCTAATTTGCCAGATGGAAAAGGAATTTCAAAAACTCACTGAAGAAGATAATTCCTTCATAATTAGAATGGAGCAACTGGAAGCTAATGACTTTATGGGAAATCAAGATGCTATAAAACAGATCCAGAAAAAGGAAAAAAATAGAAGGCAATGTGAAATATCTTATTGGAAAAACCACTGACCTGGAAAATAGATCCAGGAGAGATAATTTAGAAATTATTGGTCTACCTGAAAGCCATGATCAAAAAAAGAGCCTAGAAATCATCCCTCAAGAAATTCTCAGGGAAAATTGCCCTGATATTTTAGAACTAGGGGACAAAATAGAAATTGAAAGAATAATTCACCAATCACCTCTTAAAAAAATGATCCCAAAAAGAAAACTCCTAGGAATATTATAGCCAAATTCCAGAGTTCCCATATCAAGGAGAAAATATTACAAGCAGTCAGGAAGAAACAATTTGAATTCTGTGAAACACAATCAGGATAACATAAGATCTTGCAGCTTCTACATTAAGGGATCAAAAGGTTGGAATATGATATTCCGGAGGTCAAAGAAGCCAAGATTAAAACCAAGAATCACCTATCCAGCAAAACTGAGTATAATGCTTCAGGGGAAAATATGGTCATTCAATTTTTGATGAGAAAACCAGAGCTGAACAGAAAATTTGACTTTGAAATACAAGAATCAAGAAAAGTATGAGAAGGTAAACAGGAAAAAGAAACCATAAGGAACTTATTAAAGTTGAACTATTTACACTCCTACATTGAAAAATGATCATTGTAACTCATGAGAGTTTTCTCAATATGAGGATACTTGAAAGGAATATATATATATGTATGCATACCTATATGTATGTATAGGTGGGTGTATGTGTGTATAAATATATATTTGTGAGTATGTGCATATGTGTGTACATGTATACATAGACAGAGGGCACAGGATGAGTTGAATAGGAAGGGATGATTTCTAAAAAATAAAATTAAGAGGTGATAGAGGAATACATTTGGAGAAAGAGAAAGGGAGAGATAGATTAGGGTAAATTATCTCATATAAAAGAGGCATGAGAACACTGTTACAATGGAGAGTAAGAGTAGGAAGGTGAAAGGGGATGGGTCAACCTTACTCTCATTGAATTTGGATTAAGGAAGAAATAACATACACATTCAACTGGGTATCTTACCCCACAGGAAAGCAGGGGGGAAGGGGATAAGAGGGGGGATGATAGAAGGGAGGGCAGATTAGGGTAGAGGGTAGTTAGAAGCAAACACAAAAGGGACAGGGTCAAAGTAGAAAATAGAATAAGTGGGGGGAGGGATAGGATGGAGGGAAATAAAGTTAGTCTTTCACAATATAATTACTATGGAAATGTTTTGCATAACTACACATGTATGACCTATGTTGAATTGCTTGTCTTCCCAGTGGGGGTGGGTGAAGAGGGAAGAAGGGAAAGACTGGAACTCAAAATTTCAAAAACAAATGTTAAAAAAATGTTTTTTACATGCAACTGGGAAATAGGATATATAGGTATTGGGGTATAGAAATTCATCTTGCCCTACTAGAAAGTTATGGGGGCATGGGAGAGGATATAAGAGAGAACAGATTGGGGGAAGGGGTAGTATTCAGTAGGCTCTCTATTTTGGGGTGGGAGTAGGGGAAAGATGGGGAGAAAAATTTGTAACTCAAAATCTTGTGTAAAAATTTGTAACTCAAAATGTTGAAAAATAAAAATAAATAAGTAAAATGAAAAAAAAAAAAGAAAAAGAAAGAACCATTAGCTTCCTGAGCAACTGGAGAAATCCTAGAAAGGAAAGAACAATAGAAAAGCCAGTGATAAAAACACAGGTTATGGGACCACAGGGAGACATGGAATTAAAAGGACAAAGTCCAATTACCTAAATAGTAGGGGAGGTAGAGCCCCATTAGATGAATCACAAATGATTGGAGGAGAATAGTAATGAACAATTCCATTCTACTAAAAACATCTCAAACCTTTAACTCAAATAAGATCACATTGTGAAGAGATCTTCAGCATCACTGATAAAAGCATTTGTTGAGTACTAGCCTGGAATACAAAGACAAAAACCAAAACCAGTCTCTTTTTAAGGAGTCGGCTGAGGGCAAAATATAGACGCTGATAAGTAAATGGAAAATAACTTAAGGAACAGGAGAGCTCTGCTGTACGAGAGTGACTTAGACAAGTCCATAGGCTGTGTAAAGAACCTGGACAGATGCAAGGTGAGGCTTCAGAAGCTGACTTGAAAAACCAGGAAAGCAGCAGAGGGGATGGTTCTGCCTCCAGCACCAGAAGGCTTCATTTCCTATCCCCTCATTTGCATAAAACCAACAGGAAAACTTCCTGAGTTAAAACTGAGAAACCTTGAAAACTAAAGTTGTAAGGTGATTATTGGGCTAATAGCCTGCATAATCATAGCCTTTGGGGAGGAAGATTTGGAAGTATACTGGCTGGCAACCATATGTTGAGTGGTTGCTTACAGAGGCAACCCAGCCCTGAAGGAGTTAGAGTTGACAAGGAAAATAAGAAACTATAACTCTCAGCAATGTTATTGGAAGGGAGAACCTAACTGGATGTATCTCCTCCTCCTCCTCCTCTTCCTCCTGTCTCTCTACACCTGTTCCAGGTTCCTTGAATTCATTCCCTCCTCACCTCTGCCTCGAAGAATCACTTTCTTGCTTCTTATACTTGGGCACTTCCACATGAAGCCTTTCCTGATCTCTTAATTATTAGCGCCTTCTCTCAAACTACTTGAAACTTAACTACCTTGTACTTGCCTGCTTTTATTTTCCTTACATTTATTCTATATCTATTTATTAATGTATATATTGTTCTCATTAGAATATAAACTTCTCACAAGTAAGGATTTTTTGTGTTGCTTTCCTTTATATCTCCAGCACTTAGCACAATCCCTGGAGTGTAGTAGGCACTTAACAAATGCTCATTGATTTTCTGAAGTGAAGCACAATACTGACATTCTTTTTTAATTGGGTCTCCCAATCTTGCCCAGATTGTAAGGGCAGTGTATAGAGTGTTGGTTTGGGAAACAGGAAGACCTGAGTTAACATCCCACCTTAGACAACTCACTAACCGTATGACCCAAGACAAGTCAGCCTCTGTTTCATTTCAGTTTCCTCATCTGTAAAATGGGTATAATTATAGCAACTACCTCCTAGAGCTGCTATGAGAATAAAATGAAATAGTGTTTGTAAAATAGTTTGCAAGCCTTAAAATACTATAGAAATGCTAGTTATTATTATAAGTAGAAGTAGAAGAAGCAGCAGTAGTAGAGTACTAGTAGTAATAGTACTCATACTACTAGCAGTAATAAAGTAGTAGTAGTGGTAGTAGTAGTAGTAGTAGTAGTAGTAGTAGTAGTAGTAGTAGTAGTAGTAGTAGTA
>NW_027185764.1:51931758-51936231 GCF_028583685.1 Petaurus breviceps papuanus | reverse complement strand
TAGTAGTAGTAGTAGTAGTAGTAGTAGTAGTAGTAGTAGTAGTAGTACTGTTGTGCTGAAAAGAATGAGCAGATCCGGATGTAACTATTCTTAAGTGGATTCAGTGAACACCTGATTGTCCGAAGAGTAGACTCAAATCAGACAGCCCCAAGCAGGGGTAGTGCCAGAGTATTTAAAGACAAAAACTGCAAAGTAATGGTCTGATCTGTGGAAAAGCAGGAACTTACAGAAGCAGAGAAAACAGCTGGTTAATACTCAGTTTAAGACCTTACATGGAACATGATTAGGTTTCAATTTTCCAGAACAGGACCAATGACAATGCCTTGGGAGATTTCTAAGAGATATGCCTATTCTTAGTGTGCATGGGCTTTTCTAGGACCCAGACTTTACTTTCATGCAAGAGGGAGCACAAGATGGAGGTGACTGAGACGAGATGGAGAGTGAATTGAAATAGGGCACAACAGTACTAGTAGTAGTCATTGTCTATTGATTTGTACTTTGTAATTCCAGAAGATAAAGATGACACAACTCACAATCACTATATTTCTCAGTTGAGAAATTTTAGAGGAAAAGGGAAAGAGATAAATACAAAGCCAGAGAGAACTAGAGAAGGACAGGCAGAGATACAGGAAAAGACTCAAAGATACAGAGACAGATAAAATAGAGACCTATAGAGAGAGCTGATAATACAAACCCTTAACCTAGCTACTGAGGAGAGAATATATCTGTTGCAGGGAGAGAGTGGAGAAACTTGCAGCATGGAGTTGAGGCAGAGTACTCCTTTAAGCTGGAAAGATTTCTAACATCTAAACTCAGACTTCAGAAAACCTCATTGGTGAGTCTAAAAAAACGTGAATTTCTACAAACTGGGTACCAACACACTGTACTTATCCAGGAACTTTATTAAACACACCATCTCATACCAGAAGCTCCATTTTGCCTGTGTGAGTATATGAAAAGTAGTACCTGGCAGGACCCAGCTCTGAGCATCTTTATTACACAGAGTAGTTGGGTGTCCTGTCAATTTTACATGAAGTAGCCTAGCACTATAGTAATAAATCCTCCCACCCCCCACCTGTACTTTGTCCCTCATGTTACCCTTGGCAGGAAGTTGTGTTGGCAGGATTTGTATTAGTGATCTACCAGTGATGTTGTCCTTCTGTTGTATGACTAATTAAGATCTGAATGTTTATTCCTTGGATCTGTGTGGTTCTACTCCTAAGGAGTTTAGGATAGTGATAACCTAATCTTCAGGAAAAGCTACATCTATTACCATTTGTGAATGCTGGACCGTTTTCAAACCTGATCAGAGCAAACCTTTGGAATTGTCTGAGCAGTCAACTTCAGAGGAAGGTTTAGGAATCAGTTTCCAAATATTCTCCCCAACTCCCAAATCTCACCAGGAATTTTTGAATGATTCAACTATTTCTGGCAATTTCCAGGACACAGAATGAATCTTGTCCAGCTCCTCATATTTGTGACTGATTAGTTCACATCTCCCCAAATCCTTTATATTACCTGCCAAAATTCTAATAGTGCCCTTACGTTTACTTTCAAGATCTGTCCTTGGAACCAAGAGTTCTCTATATCTTTTTGTGCTCATGACTGACTGTACACTACATTTCTAAGGTTTTGGACACATTTTTTTCCCCCAAATTTCATTAGAATTATGCTTACAGAAATAATGCAAATGAAAACAACTATGAACACATATTGATAAGTAATTGAACACCCAGAAGCAGCAGACCATGCACGTAACCAGTAAACATCCAATAAGACACGTGATAGGAATGAAATCAACCCCACAAAACAACAATATGATTTATATCACTGCTGCTATTATCTCCAAGCAGCAATGATTAAAACCAGGGAAGTACTTCTTTATTAAAATAAAAAAACCTACTGGCAGTCATTGGCGTAACGCATATGCAATTGTTCAGGACACCCTGAATTAATTGTTCAAAAAAAAAGGGAATCTTAGCAGGATGGAAATAATTCAAGACAGGAAAAGATTCAGAAAAAAATTATATTGTTCAACTAAAAGGAAATATCTCTAAGCTCAAAACTACAAAAATTAAATTCTTAAAAAATGAATTCTGATGCCTAACAATTGCCCCTGTGTCTAAAACGCTAGACATACATGGGGGGAGGGGGGTTTGCTTCTTACAGAGACATTTTGGATTCCATGCAGATTGTTACATGCGTTAGAGGCTGTAGTTTGGAGCAGAGCTTTATGGTGCTAGACTTGGGAATGCCATCAGCTGCACTAAAATGAGTTAGACTAGCTCACTTCATATGGACCATAGAAAAAAAGCACATAGTATCTTCCTTATCTTTCTGGAAGGTTCTGAGTTTTGTGTTTCAAATAAAGGATGCAAATGTATTGCACCAAAAATGTCACAGCTTTCTAGTCTTGTGTTGACTCCACACATTTGAATTCCTTATTTTCCTCTGTGGTCACACAGAACTCACACCACAGGTTGAGGAGTTCTGTTAGTTACCTCTAAAATATACATGTGGGAAATTTGATGTGCCAGGTTTCTCAATTATCAATCAATAAGCATTTATTAAATACTTACTATCCACTACTATAATAAGTGGTAAGGATAGACAGAAATGAAAGAGTCACCATTCTCAAGGAACTTACATAGATTTTAAGCCTATCTCCACAATAGTAAATTCATTTTTCCCATCTTGCTATTATCTTAGTTCATCTTAATATGTTTTTTTTTTGTAATTAGTGTCTCATTTGGACATGGTGACATTGAAAATTGTATTTGTATGAGAAGAGGATATGGAAAAATAACAAGATCATATACCACAACTTGTCCCTCTTGTCATATTATCTTGATGGAATAACTACTATGCTATAAGAAATGGTGAGTTCAGTGATCTTAGAAAAATGGATACACTTGCATGAAACAATGGAGAGTAAAATGAGAAGAACCAAAAGAATGTTGTATGCAGTAACAGCAACATTGTTTTAAGAACAACTTTGAGTAATTGTCATCTTGATTACTATAAATATCCAAATTAACTACAAAGGACACACGAAGGAAGATGCTATTTGCATCCGGAGAAAGAACTGATAAAATAGAAGTATGTATAGAATGGCTATGTGTGTGTACACACACACACACACACACACACACACACACACACACACATATTTGTGTCTAACGGTAGCCATCTCTAGGCTGGGGGGTTAAGGAAGAAAAAAAGAAAGTTACATAACTTTATTCCATATTCAAAAGGAATAGCAAATTGTATGTAATGGATTTGCAGTTTCCTGTACCAATCTTATTTTTTTCTATTCTATGTTAGGGAAATGCTTGCTTTATTTCTTAAATTCAAAATAAAATAGGTAAAATTTTTAAAAAAGAAATATAACAAGAAGAAAACATCTGAAGGCAAAGGGATCCCCATCCTATTAGTTGGGTACCCCTGTAGTTTTCAAATGTTAGTACAGCTCCAAAGCTGTAGAGAAAGAGCCTTGTCAACTCAAGAAAGATGAAAGTTTCCAAATAAGAAGGAAAGGTTGGGCAGAGTCATGAGATTTGTCTTCTTTACTTTGAAAGTTCAAGAATTTTGGATAATAAAACATTAATGAATCTGTAAGATGAAGAAAAAAAAAGAAAGAAGATAACAGACTCATATGTCTTAGAACTAGAAGATCTGGGTTCAAATTGTATGTAACATGACGATTACTAGCATATGACCCTAGTCAAGTTATTTAACCTCTCTATATTTCAGATTGTTCATATTTATTTACCTATAAAAAGCTAAAATGGAGATAATAATATTTATATTTAAAAGGCAGTTGTTTTTTTTCCCAGTGGAAAGAGTATTGGAAATGGAATAAATGAGGACCAAACTTTGAATCTTGGTATAGCTACTACTAAACAGGATCACCTGTGTGATGTTTACTAAATCGTGGAAGTTTTCAGCATCCTAATTTGCTTAAATCTATATAATAAGAAGATTGGACTGGATGATCGCTAACGTTTGTGATAGTAATGGAATATAAAGATCCCCCTGTATTGGCTTGGTTTTCAAATTGATTGTGTTAAAACCCAGAGCTTGTTAATCCCACCTGTGGGAGGGACTTGTTGATGTGAAAAGAGAGTCCTGAACTGGGAGGAGCTGATGATGTAGATTTGGAGAGACAAGAGAGAGGCAGAAGAACTTTTTGGAAGCAGCACCCTCGTGGAGGCAGAGAGAGAGACTGAGAGGATTGCTGAGGGCCACTTTGAATTGCCCTGAACTTTTGAGACCTGCCCCCTGAGCTGCCAAGGACTGAGGAGACATGGCTGTTTTGCTGGTACTTTGTCTGTCTGTTTTGATGTTGTTTTGCCAGATTTGTCCACTGGTGAAAGACAGTCCTGTTGAAGAAAGCCTGGAACCTGGCTGTTGGCTAAGAGCTCCTGAGACTGTCCTGCAGACAGAGAGTGAATACTGTCCACTGGTGAAGGA
>NW_027185764.1:51931295-51931748 GCF_028583685.1 Petaurus breviceps papuanus | reverse complement strand
AATACTGTCCACTGGTGAAGGACAGTGCTGTTGTTGCAGGGGTCTGGGAACCTTTCTGTTGGTTCAGAGCTACTGAGACTGTCCTGCAGACAGAGAGTGAATACAGTCCACTGGTGAAGGACAGTGCTGTTGTTGCAGGGGTCTGGGAACCTTTCTGTTGGTTCAGAAGCCCTGAAGAAGGATTTTCTTGTTGTATGTTTACAGAAATCCTGAGAGAGGGTTTTGCTAATGTTTTCAGGGGTTCTAGGACTGTTCTGCAGACAGAGGATGAATTAATGAAGAGACTGCCAATGTATCTTGTGGCCTTGCTAAGCCTTGTCTCCCCAGGAACTAAGATTGCTGAGAACTTGCCTCTTGTCAAGATGAAGAAAAGACCTCCATTTGGGTATTAAGTGCTGTGCTTAAACTTGATGTAACTCTGGGGTAGATTCAATTGTGATCCAGGGGTGGGGA
>NW_027185764.1:51930832-51931285 GCF_028583685.1 Petaurus breviceps papuanus | reverse complement strand
TCCCCACCCCTGGATCACAATTGAATCTACCCCAGAGTTACATCAAGTTTAAGCACAGCACTTAATACCCAAATGGAGGTCTTTTCTTCATCTTGACAAGAGGCAAGTTCTCAGCAATCTTAGTTCCTGGGGAGACAAGGCTTAGCAAGGCCACAAGATACATTGGCAGTCTCTTCATTAATTCATCCTCTGTCTGCAGAACAGTCCTAGAACCCCTGAAAACATTAGCAAAACCCTCTCTCAGGATTTCTGTAAACATACAACAAGAAAATCCTTCTTCAGGGCTTCTGAACCAACAGAAAGGTTCCCAGACCCCTGCAACAACAGCACTGTCCTTCACCAGTGGACTGTATTCACTCTCTGTCTGCAGGACAGTCTCAGTAGCTCTGAACCAACAGAAAGGTTCCCAGACCCCTGCAACAACAGCACTGTCCTTCACCAGTGGACAGTATT